>NC_085001.1:5694118-5836618 GCF_963854185.1 Sardina pilchardus | reverse complement strand
AAAGTCATCATACCCCTGACTTAATACTTTGTAAAGCTTCCTTTTGCTTTCATTACAGCCATCAATCTGTTTGGATATGTCTCTATTATAGCTTTGCACACCTAGATAGGGGAATATTTGCCCAATTTTCCGTACAGAAATGTTAAAATTTAGTCAAATTCTGTAGGGAATGGCGATGGACTGCTCTCTTCAAGTCAATCCACATATTTTCTATAGTATTTAAGTCAGGGCTCTGACTTTGCCACTCAAGGATATTCACCATCCTATCCTTAAGCCACTGCTTTGTTCTTTTGGCAGTATGTTTAGGATTATTGTTGTGTTGGAAGGCGAATGACCTCCCCATCCTCAGCTGTCTAGGAGAGGGACGCAGGTTTTCCTTAAGAATGTGGGTGTACTTGGCAGCATCCATTTTCTCTTCTATCCTGACCAATTGCCCAGTTCCCGCTGAAAAGAAACATCCCTACAACATAATGTTGCCCCCACCATGCTTCACACTAGGTATGGTGTGTTTTGGGTGGTGTACTGTGTTGGTTTTCGCCAAACATTGCGCTTGGAGTTCAGTGCAAAAACACATCTGGAATATTCTGCTACCATGTGGAAAAAGCTTATATGGTCAGATGAGACTAAGATCGAACTTTTTGGAGACTAAGATTGAAGTTTTTGGACTGAGCTCCAGGCGCTAACCAAACACAGTATACACACCCAAACACACCCAAAACACACCATACCTACTTTGAAGCATGGTGGGGGCAACATTATGTTTTGGGGATGTTTCTCTTCAGCGGGGACTGGGCAATTGGTCAGGATAGAAGGGAAAATGGATGCTGCCAAGTACACCAAAATTCTTGAGGAAAACCTGCGTCCCTCTCCTAAACAGCTGAGGATGGGGAGGTCATTCGCCTTCCAACACGACAAAAATCCTAAACATACTGCCAAAAGAACAAAGCAGTGGCTTAAGGATAGGATGGTGAATATCCTTGAGTGGCAAAGTCAGAGCCCTGACTTAAATCCTATAGAAAATATGTGGATTGACTTGAAGAGAGCAGTCCATCGCCATTCCTTACAGAATTTGACTAAATTTTAACATTTCTGCACGGAAGATTGGGCAAATATTCCCCCATCTAGGTGTGCAAAGCTATAATAGAGACATATCCAAACAGATTGATGGCTGTAATGAAAGCAAAAGGAAGCTTTACAAAGTATTAAGTCAGGGGTATGATGACTTTTCCAACCCTGTTATTCTAGTTTTTCATTTTTTATTAATTTTCAGAACTGTTTACTTTTTTTTCATTATTTTGATGTTGTACAGCTACATTTGTAAATAAAACTGGAAAAGATTTTTTTAAAAATGGGTTTTGATTTCAGGCTGTAAGACAAAAAAAGTAACTATTTCAAAAGGGTATGATAACTTTCTATAGGCACTGTACTTGGTAAGGTTTCATTAACAAGCAATAATAAGTTATGGATAAGAATCACCTTTCTTCCAGCTAACAAATTATTTTTTTAATGATAAGGAAAGGGTTGTCAAGAAACAAAGACGCAGCAGTTCATGTTTCTTTGGTGCATTACACTAATGGAATGTGGTCACAGGTGTGCGTTTGCAATGGGTTTTACAATTGAATGTGACTTAGCCAATCATAATGAAACACTTGAACTGTTCCTCTTAAAATCTAAAAGTGACCATTTTCTATTCCAGTTGTAGAAACAGCTGACCCTGGATCAGAAGAGACCATCTGTGCAGCTGCAGACATCAAAACAGAACTGATCGAGGTACATTATTTGGTGTCTACGATTGATTTGATGATTTTCTTAATGCACATCTTGGCTTCACCAAAAACGAGGACTACTCTCAATGAACCTCTGGGAATGATTGTTGAATGTTGTGTTTTAGGAAGAGGAAGACCAAAATTGGCTCTTTGCTATAGTTTTTACATTCTGCCAGTGTCTTTCCATTTTGCTCCCCTTTCATGTGCTCTAGGAAGAGGAGGGCCAATCAAGCATGACTCCAGTCCTCCGGTCAGAGATGGACTTCCCCTCTGACGACCCCGTGTCTCTGGCCCAGTTTTGTGGGGTGTCGGCGGGGCTGGTGGACTGGGCTAGGGCACAAGGACAGCGAGGGATGGAGGAAGAGATGAGCAGATGGAAGAGAGATGGAGACCAATCTGACAACCGTAAGAGACCCCCCCCCCCCCCCCTCCAGCCCACACACACACATACACACAGACTTACCTACTTCTTTAGTACACTCATACACATACATAGCTGAATGGCTATTCACTAACACCATATTAATAGTTCTGCCTCTTTGAGATTGATTTATGAACCACTAAACACCATACCCAATAACTCTGACATTGATGTGTTTCGGTGTGTCGTGTCTTTTTAAGGGCCTCATGCATTACTTGCTGACCCCATGGAGAACCCTACTTCCTGTTGGACCCGACAGACCGTCGCTTCCTCCAGTTATTCCACAGAGCTAGAGGAAGCCCAAAGTTTCTCCGATCCTCCGTCTGACAAAATCTTCAGTTCCCAGCTCAAGGTGCACCAACGAATTAACTCAGCGCAGAGACAGCACCACTGTGTTTTGTGTGGCCAAAGTTTCCACTATGTGGGCAATCTCATCAAACACCAGCGCACTCACACCGGAGAGAGACCATTTCACTGCACCGAGTGCGGCAAGAGTTTCAATCGAGAGGATAGTCTCAAAAGACACTACCGCCTCCACACAGGAGAGAGACCGTACCACTGCTCTCAGTGCGGCAAGAGTTTCACACAACTTGGAAGTTTAAGGACACACCAGAACATCCACATGGGAGAGAGGCCGTACCACTGCACTCAGTGTGGCAAGCGTTTCACTCATGTTGGTAACCTCAAAATACACCAGCGCATTCACACAGGAGAGAGACCATACCGCTGCATTCAGTGCGGGAAGTGCTTCACCCATGAGGGAAATCTCAAGACGCATCACCGCATTCATACAGGAGAGAGGCCGTTTGACTGTGCTCAATGTGGCAAGAGGTTTTCCACAAAAGGAAATTTAAAAAAGCATGAGCTTAAGCACACTGGGGCGAATCTGTAGACCTGCCTCAGGTCAAGTGGCAGTGGTGATTCTGTTAGACAGCAGACTTTAAAGGTATACTATGCAGGATTGGCGATTTCATCACCTGTTTCGCTTTTTAAATTTTCATTTTCGCTCGTTTTATGCTTGCATATTTCTCTGCAGAGCTTCCCCTACAGCTTAAGCGTGTATACAGTATTTGACAAAACTCCTCAATCGGTCAGTCTGCCGTGCCTTTTCATGACACTTTACATGACACTTCCTGGAGTAGAGCATGGGTGCGTGCCCGGTGTCTCCTGAAGTTGCAAGTGTGGTTTTACCGCTACAGACCACTAGAGCGGCCAAAAAAAACACTGTTCGACCGGTAATGACTCATTTAATCATATATAACAGTATGGAACGAATTGATTAACTGAAAAACGTTGCATAGTATACCTTTAAGGTGTATTCTACGATTGCAATGCACTTATTTCAAATTCAGCTAATTGGTCTTCAATGCCTGTTCTGCTGAAAAAACAAAACCTGTTGTTTATGAATTGTCCTGGACTAGCATCACATTATTCGCCTTTTCTTAGGTATCACAGGCAGTCTTGGGTATCCATTGACAGGCATTGATAACAGAACCTCACACAAGTTTCAATTCACAACATTGTAATATTCTGTCAACCATTTCACTTTGATAATACACTGCTCAAATTAAGGGAATACATTTATTTTTTTCACAATTGCTGAATCACATTTTGTTTAAACCTTCCATCTATTTCTCCTTTCGAGTTTCAGAGGATGTCTGACAATCTGAAAGCCTGACCGCAAAGTCATAACAGTTTCTCTTCAACACCAAACAATTTCAGAGTACAGATTCACTGTGTGATTGAAGTGTTCCCTTAATTTTTTTGAGCAGTAATACATTATGTTTGGCATAAAGAAGTACATCAAGAGAAACCGATATTGATGTTACCAATTTGATGAAATCATATTAAAGCTCTCAGCCGGAAAGCCATGGCCATTTTCATTGAGATTTTTGCTCAAATGAAAATCTAAATATTAACATAATACAGTCATGGTACAAATTGTTGGCACCCATGCGAAAGTTGACTAAAAAGAGGAATATAAAATCATCTTTCGGAAATTGATTTTAATGGCTTAAGTAATAAAATGAGGAAATATCCAACCTTTAAGAACACCAATTTTCTTTGTGAATGAATAATGTATCATAAATAAATGTATCATAAAATGTTTGCCCCAAAATACTGGGGTCAAAAA
Source organism: Sardina pilchardus (assembly GCF_963854185.1). NCBI lineage: Eukaryota > Metazoa > Chordata > Actinopteri > Clupeiformes > Clupeidae > Sardina > Sardina pilchardus. The sequence continues at coordinate 5,832,297 of NC_085001.1, read as the reverse complement.
TATTGGCACACCTGTAGCCCTATGGGAATTTAACACATGGGCTTAACATTGGGGCAGGCAGTTTTTATTTTTATTTTTAAAGGCCACTTATTTCATGGATCCAGGATACTATGCATCCTGATTAAGTTCACTTGGTCTTTAGAACTAAAATTGTTCTGTTTGATGCGCATTGAGCTCAATGCAAATCAAACCAGCTAATAGGCTAACTGAACAAAACCGAACAAAACACCATGCCAATCTCTAGGTATGGTGAAGGGTGTGTGATGATGTGGGGCTATTTTAGTTCCAAAGGTCAAAGGAACTTTATCAGGATGCATAGTATCCTGAATCCATGGAAAAAAAAAATATATATAATCTCTATATGAAGAAATCAATCAAGTGAAGAGAAAGGCAGGCCGATACAGAATATGACTTGTGCTGTGAAGCTGCAGACTTTGATAGTAAGTGTGCAATACTGTAATATTATACTGTGTCTGAATTTACACTTACTTGGACATACTGATATTTCAGCTCTTTCACTCTCTCAGAGTTGCGCTCAAAGGCTAGTAAGAGTGCAGTAACAGAGGACTTTCAGTGATTATTGATAATGAACATTTACACTATTCCTGTTTTGTAGTCTGACTCTTTGGATTATTGAAGCCACAGAGAAACTGATGATGTTAGGTTGGACGCAAAGTCCTGCTTTTCTCATTGACATTCCATAAACCAGAACAATGGTCAATGATTGTTGCCCGAATTTCATCATCTATTGGGACTCTTTGTCTTCCTCTTCCTCCTCCTCCCCCCTCCTCTTCCTTGTACCACATCTCTTAACACACACTTGTCCCATGCGTCTCTGGTTTCTATCCATTGAAATTCCAACTAGCCTGTTTACTGTAAACTCTGAATGACTTATATTGGTCACATCATTAGACATAAGTGTTATCAATTTTGAGTGGTAGTGTTCAAATGGGGACAACAGTGCTTTAATTGTGTTCACCTTCCGCCTTGTTTGGTTATCAATATAATTAAGAGTAGGCCTACAGTACATAACAAGCTCATTAATCTCATCTCATAAACTCATTATGAAGTAGTAAGTAATATACTCTTATTTATTCATCCATTAGCAAGGTAGGGTACATTTACAGTATGGTATATTTATAAACTGTAAACAACAGCAAAAACAGACGAGTTGTCAATTTCCATTGGATATGACCGCATTCTCACGATCACCTCGACGGAAACTTGTATTGAGCAAAGTGAAGTATCTCACCACAGTTCCCTCACAAGACTGGGCTGAGGGAAGAAAGCCTCCCTAACAACAGACTACTGCCCACAGGGAAACGCTAACAGATCAGGGACAACACAAATCTTATACATAAGACCGCTGATACTTTAAATGGGCCTTCTTTACCTAAAGTATGTGTAGGCAAAGTTCATTGAAATAAGTTCACTAACAAGCGAAGGTGGTATTTCTGGGAATGACCTCTAGCCAATTTAAAGCCCTGCTGTTTCCAACACGGGCCTTCCTGTTTAGGTCACAAGGCGCCTGCTCTCCAGAGATGTGATTCTGAATTATTGGGATAACCTAGTTGTGCTGTATCAACCAGCATGACAGCATATTTTGATTGTATGGATTGAATGTGTTAGATTTAAGGATAACAATCTACTGTACCTTGCTGGTCTTAGCTACAGATACTTAGATGTCCTGTTTTGAGGCTTTTAGGGTCCACTCCACATCTGACAAAAACTTGCCTGCCTTCGCAGGGACCAGAGTGTGCTGCACAAACCCCACGTCAGCAGATGGCGCTCATGTACCAAATGAGTTTGTGACAACTGCCATTACAAAGAGCAAAAGAAGTTGGCTTACGCATGCAACAGCAATAAACAAACACAGAGCCATGCGTCGTCGAGTCAACTGATAAAGCGAAGGGGTCTAGCATATTAAACCACATTGTTGTACCTCGTGGTCGTTATTAATGAGATTTTGAAAAGAAAGTTGCGGTCAGCTTCAGCTTATTTTTGTGTAGCGGAGGAGGTGGACGAGACGGATACGTGGTGACATCTTTCTTTCCTGAGGTTAGTAGTAGTAGATATTTTAAAAGACCAGACTTCAAAACAAAAGAGCAAACAGACAGACAACACGGCAAAGTGGTGAACACCGCTTATGTCGCCGGCCGATCTAGGAAGTCGACATAGAGGATGTGTCAGGACGGTTTGCTGAAATGTAGCATAGGCTTAGATTGTTTAAAGAATAGGCTACGTGTGATATTTCTGGCCAGAAAGTTACGTTAGTAACTAAATCTATTTCCTTATAACCTATCTGACAGTTTGGGCTGTGTAAAAGAAAGAAGATGGCCGAGATTGCTAAGCATATGGACATGAATCACAAGCGAGCCTGCCTCAACCTGGAGAAAGCCACTCAATTCATAACACAAGTATTACAGGTAAGAGGACACACACACAGCCGTAATGTTATCTCCACCATCTTGTCTCTAGTAGCGGTAGCCTACCTCACAACCTCTCAACACAATATACCTCCACTGTTATTTCACTGTGTTTATGATATTGACTGATAGCTTAATATCATCAAGGATGCTAGCAGCTGTCACTCACCCCACTTCTGTATTCAAAGACATTTAAACCACCTTAACTGTCTACAATGTCATACCTAACAAGTCGATTCCAATTCCACCTCTTCTCCTTTATGCTTCATTTCACAAATAGTTCTTAAGTTCACATGACCCTTTAAGAACAGGGGATGTGAAGTGAACATAACAGATGTTTTTATCCAGAGCAACTTGTATGTCAATTATACTACAAGGGCCATTCTTCCCAGAGCAACTTGGGGTTAGCCAACATGCCACAACGGTGGAAGCCAGGAATTGAACCCACAACAATCAGGTTACTTTAGCTCAGGCCAGCTCCTTAGCCAACGTCCCCTTTCCTATCAGCATCTCAGGACCACGGCCAGCTACCAAGCCATACATCACTAGTGCTCTGAATCAAGCATTGTGAAGTGTGTGTGTGTGTGTGTGTGTGTGTGTGTGTGTGTGTGTGTGTGTGTGTGTGTGTGTGTCAGCATGAAGTAGTGAGGAACCAGGAGCTCTGTAAGCGGATCCATCGTCTGGAGGAGAGGGAAGCGGAGAGTGGTCGCAGCTTGACGGAGCAAGTGGATTCAAACCGTCAGCTGAGACTTCAGACCGATGAGCTGCAGAAACGCCTGGAGATGAAGGACAACTCTCTCACACAAGCCAACCAGGTGTGTGTGTGTGTGTGTGTGGGTTTGGGTGTGTGGATGAGTGGATAATGTAACCGTTTTAAAAGGCAGTTCACACATACGTGTGTGTGTGTGTGTGTATGTATGTGTGTGTGTGTGTGTGTGTGTGTGTGTGTGTGTGTGTGTGTGTGTGTGTGTGTGTGAGTGTACGAGCAGACTTGAAGCTGACCTAAGCCTCGCTTGAATAAACAAAGGCAAGATGCAGCTTAAAGAGTTGATGGAACGGTTTCAGTGAATGTCTACTGTAGTTCAAGCCAGGCTATTTCTGCTAAGCTCCACCTTCATTAGCGAGGTTGACGGAATACCCCTCTGTTCTCTTACTTATGCCTATTTTATTTGATTTTTTTTGTGGGTGAGTGTACATGCTAGTTTCAGTACAGCGTTCAACTGTATACTTGTCTGTTGTGTGATTTGGTGTGTGTGTGTGTGTGTGTGTGTGTGTGTGTGTGTGTGTGTGTGTGTGTGTGTGTGTGTGTGTGTGTGTGTGTGTGTGTGTGTGTGTGTGTGTGTGTGTTTATACAGACTGTGGCTTTGCTAAGAAATGAACTCGGGGTCCTACGTCAGCAGCTCCAGAAACATCAGAGTAAAGATAGGTATGCATACAGTCACATATGGTCTCTCTCTCTCACACACACATATACACAGACATGCACCCATGCAGTAATTTTAAGAATCACATGTAAACTGTGAAGTGTAAAAGGGAAACAGAAGCCATAGCTGTAAATCCTTGTGCTATAGTTCTAAGTCAAAATAGTCCAATCAAAACAATGTGTGCTTATTGTAGGAAATGATGTGTGCCTTTTAATTTGCAGTCTGAGCAAAATTGGATTACACATTTTTTTTACCACTTTCATGCAAAAATGTGACTTTATGCATGCTTTCAAAAAACTGTAGGCCATTGTTGTTCTGATGTTGGTGCCTCTTTATGTATGTGGCGAAGTATTGGCTCCATACAAAGGTACACATGCATGTCAAAAGATAATATTTACATTGGGGATCTTTTGCTCATTAGAGCACCCTAGTGACAAACCGCTGTATTGACCCTCTACTCTTTCTTGCCCAATTTAACTCATTTAACCTTTATACCTCTCCTCTAGGACATTCCAGGACGAGAATGAATGGCTGGAGGGTGGGGAGAGCAAGGTTAAAGCTGAGGTACACACACACACACACACACACACACACACACACACACACACACACACACACACACACTGTACACACATACACATACATGATAGTTTTGTCTCCTGCTCATGGTCTATTGATCAGGTATCTTCTGACGGCGAGAGTCCACCGGTCCTGTTCGATGATCAGAAGCTGCTGGAGGGTCCACTTTCTGGGATTAAAGAAGAGGAAGATACATATGATTCTGTTGAGCATGGCTATGGAGAGCAAAGGCAGTCTGGTAACACACGCACGCATGCACACACGCACACACACACACACACACACACACAGATGCGATCACAGACATGATCACAGACACACTTGCAGGAATGTACACCACGATATGACAATACACATTATTACACAACAATATCAAAACTATATCATGACTAAACCATCTGTATTGCTGTAATAGGCTACTACATACTGTATACTCGGTATGCTTTCATTAACCAGCTCTAATAAGTTATAAATATGAATCACCTTTCTTCCAGGCTGACAAATTATTTTTTAGTGACAATGTTTGTCAAGAAACAAAGACGCAGCAGTTGATGTTTCTTTGGTGCATTTACACTAATGGAATGTGGTCACAGGTGTGCGTTTGCAATGGGTTTTACAATTGAATGTGACTTAGCCAATCATAATGAAAGGCTTGAACTCTTCTAAAAGTGATTATTTTTTATTCCAGTTGTAGGAACAGCTGACCCTGCATCAGAGGAGACCATCTCTGCAGCTGTAGACATCAAAACAGAACTGATAGAGGTACAGAATTTGGTGTCTATGATTGATTTGATGATTTTCTTAATGCACATCTTGGCTTCACCGAAAATGAGGACTACTCTTAATGAACCTCTGGGAATGATTGTTGAATGTTGTGTTATAGGAAGAGGAAGACCAAAATGGGCTCTTTGCTACAGTTTTTACATTCTCCCAGTGTCTTTCCATTTTGTCCTCCTTTCAAGTCAAGTCAATTCAAGTCAAGTCAAGTTTATTTATACGGAGTGATTATTTGCACCCGGGTGTAAATAGTGGAAAGGAGGCATTTTCTTATTTGCACCCAAACCTGAAATGCGTGCTATCCAACATAGCGGGACCATCTTGGCAGGAGATGGCCTACCTAAGTCTTAAATGTAACAAGTTAGGATTATTAAAAATAATATTTTAGATGGGAAAGTGGTGCTAAATTTCCATAAACTTTATTCAGTGAACGGGTAAAGCCGTCTGTTTGTAAGCAAAATCAAGAAATACGATCTTTTAGTTTGTTTACTGTTACCTAGCAAACCCAACAAGTGACTCAATTATTAGTAGAACTAGTATCCCACACAACCACAACGAAGCGTAATGCAGCGGGAAGTGGTCAGGTTACAAGTCCAGGGTCAAGGGTTCGAATCTCAGTTGAAGTATTGTTTTTTTTTTTCGCATGCCAAAATACGAACGACTTAGACTTAGATGACGTTACCTCGCGGCAAATAAGAGTTTGTGCTTTTTGAACCTGTCAAAGATAGACATTTTATTTCAGTTATGAGTACAGTTAAGTAGAAGTAGGCTTCAGTAGTTGTGAGTAGAAAGGTTTCTTGGTGTTTTGAGCCCCCAATGCTGCCTGGAAGGCGCTGGGGTTAGGCATGGGTTAAGGTTAGGGTTAAGGTTAGGAGTAGGATTAAGTGCCTTTAAGTCAACAGTGGCAGCGCTGCCTGGAAGACAACTCAGAAAACAACTCTTTGAACTAGCTTGCCTTTGATCAAGCTACATGACCACTCATTATAGACCGTGAGCCAGGGCCTCAAATTATGGAAACCGTTACCGAAAAGGTGGCAAAGGCTACCATACCTTTCCTGAAAGCTTGGAATCTCAGCTTTCCAGTGATGTATGATGGCCATCTGACAAATGTAGCTGTTTTGAGTTATGACACATAATGTAAACTATAGGTTGAAGAAATAATGCGTATAAATCAAGCAGAACACTGACCAATCTGATCATGATATTGGACATATAGGAATATTTTATTTTGTTATGTTTGGTATCATTTTCAAGGGGAGACTCTGGGCTTTCATTTAAATCCTTTTGTGAACATTTTGGATTAGTACAGCCAACCCTGGAGCTCTTCAAACCTTTAATCACACACATTTTCCTGCCATTTCCGCCTAGGTCATCTTTTGTCTTTTAATCCTGTGGCACCAGGGAGCATCAGAGAAACAAAATCCAAACACTGAAATACTGGCATGACCCTAAGGGTTCAGAAAATGTATCATTTACCCATATTTTCTGATTTGGAGGGGGTGATTTTCAGTCTTATATCAGACATGCCGTTTTTTCAAAGTACTATTATCCCTAGGCTAATTTGTTGATATGTCGAGTTGAAAGTCTGAGTAAATATTTTTTTTAAAAAAGTTGTTATTCTGCATTTTTAGATAGTTCAAAAGGTCCTTAATACATATGTTATACAATTTTAATACATATTTACATAAAAAAAATGAATGCCTTGTTCTCAGGCAAGAAAATACTGGTAAATAGGGTAATTTTTTTTTTTTTAAATATATCACCACAAAACTTTCCCAGTTCATCACAAAGATTAAGACAAGTATTGCTTGTATTGCAGGTTTTCTTAAAAGTAATGACTAAATATGCAAATGAGGATTCATTTCTGAAATAGGCTAGCCTGGGTGTTCCCGTCCTGCCTTGCGCTGTGATTTCATTCATGCTGCTAAGGCAGTCTGGAAACTACCGCCCTAATTTTTGCCTGAGATAGGGGACCAATCACAGAACAGGGGGGAAAGCAAGACGATGATGAGCTATGCACAGACGCATTTGATAGACATCCGTGGTGCCCAATGAACGGATCTGGGCATTTTTTCAAATACAAAAAAATGAACGTGTGGTTGCCAGACCAAGTCTCATTTGAGAAGTGGTAGGTGCTAGCCAGGCTAAAAATAGGCGCTAATTTGTAGAAATGTTCAAACTTGACATGTATATATTGAAAGAGAATATGGCCCTTAGGAAGAGGATAATTAATCTTGAAAAACCAACCGTTGGCGTTGGAGCTTCATGACAGGTTGTTGCAAAACAAATCCATCGAGATGTGAAGCATCTCAATTACGACCAGCCATGGTGACCTCTACCAACAGAGTTGGACTCCGATTCCTCTGTGCCTTCTTCTGTGAAGTCATTGCTATCTTGTCTTTTACCAAGCACTGATGAAAAGGAACAACGACTAAGAGACTCATTTGGCATGGATCTACTGTAGTGTATGCCATATCTCATGGCAATGTGAAGACTTCCAAGCATATCCTTTTGACTTATGCTGTGAAGTCGCTTACTGGTAATGTCAATCTCATCAGAATATTACTAATACTAATAGATTTAGTCATTGTGTACCCTACAGTATGCTAGAGGAAATTGACATCTCATTATGCGTGCACAAGCTAGGACAGGATGGTGGGGTTACTCCAGACCAAGTGAAGCCATATGTGCCCACAGCTCTAGCCTGGGACAATATTGACAGGCTGGAAGAGCCACTTACAGGCCGTGGAACATCCCATAGGGTCAATGGTATAGCAGTGCAGCCTCGGATGTTAAGTCCTAGGTGTGGTCCTCCAACTAGATCCTATGTTGAGGTCAAGACAGATATCTGTGCTGATGCTTTGAAGAACTCCTTATGGTTGCAGACTGCACTCTGTCACACATCAAAGCGTCCCTAGCTGGACAGGTTACAACATCTTAGCATCAAACTCTGTGGATGTTATTCCCAGTGTTTTCAGCTATCTGCCAACCATCAATGCCCCGGCCAGACTGATGGCAACTGTTCATGAGCTTCTCCTTCAAAGTAAAAAAAAACTTCCTCACGCATTAGCATGTCAGTTGCCTTTTATCAGGCTCTTGCCAAGACTTGGAGTCTTCAACACCATCTGTATGTTCTTGGGAGTGATTGGGAAGTGCTTCCAGGCTGCAGGCCTAAGGAATATGCATTGAATCTGGAGCTGTGGCCGAGGGATCTGCAAGTGGTGTTAGTACAATAGATCTCTGAGATTCCATAAAATCATGTATGAATCCCTCCCTAAGCTAGTCTGGAATCAGTTTCACCAGTGGCTCACAAATAACCATCCTGATGCCCACGGTCTCCTAGATATCCTGCCCCTAGACTTGAGTGTCTTTTCTGAGGTTATATCATCAACCACTGTAGAAGAATCACTTGACTGTACAGTCTTCAGAAAGGTCAGTCAGTACTTCTGTGAATTCCTGCAGCATCTCAGGTCCCAGCAAGGTCTACTGGCCAGCTTTTGGATGTCATATATTGACATGGTGGAGGTTGTACTAAACCTTGTGAGGGCATCATGTGAAGGAAACTGGGCATTGCACATGGCTAGCATTCGATCAATCATCCCCTGGACCTTTGCCTATGATAATCTGAATTATGCAAGGTCACTCACTGCTTACTACTCAGAGAAGAGCCACATTGAACATGAGAAATCAGATCTTTACATCTTCTCTAGGCTTTTCGGCCTAGCTGAGTGCAACACACACATTTGGCAGGGTTCTGATTGACCAGGCCCTAGAGGGACACTCAGACAGCTTGAGGCACAAAAGGGTTCCGCTTGAAGGCCCAGCAGCTGTCTCAAGATATTACATTTCTGCTGAGTACAAAAGCACTTACCTGTCTATATTGAAAAGCTCCCTGGGACTCCAACAAAGTGACTATTCTCACAAGGACCTTGGACAAAGCAGAATTGCCAAACAAGCACTGTGGATCTGATGGATTCTAGTTGAATAAGTCCATTTGCAGGTGGTGAGTCCCTCATTTCTCTGTCTACTGGAAGTACAGCACCAGCAGATGTTGCTGAAGACCTCCTGAATGCACACACCATTGGCAATAATGCCTACAGAACCTTCTCTGCTAAGCGTGTTGAGAATAATCCACCTGCAAAGCAGTTCCATGCACCACTCTCCAAGATGAAACTGAAAACGTTCTCCTAAATGCAGGGAAAGGCAAAGACATGCACAACTGGGAATAAAGAAGATATCCTCAAAGCTGATAATCGAATATTTGCTCAGATGGTAGCCTACTGACTGCACAGAGTAGACAGCTCACCTGTGTAATAGATGGCATGGCACTTGTTCAGAAGTTGAACGGTGATGGCAAGACATTTGCTGATATTGCAGACTATGCCTTGTCCGCTGTGCAAGCTGAAGCAAGTCACAGCACCCATGTTGACATTGTTTTTTATGTACACTATATTGCCAAAAGTATTCGCTCACCTGCCTTGACTCACATACGAGTTGAGGTCAGGTCAGGCCAGTCAAGTTCATCCACACCAAACTCTGCCATCCATACTTTTATGGACCTTGCTTTGTGCACTGGTGCACAGTCATGTTGGAACAGGAAGGGGCCACCCCCGAGCAGTGTTGGTCATCTTACTTTAAAAAAGTAATTAGTTACCGTTATAAATTACTTCTGCCAAAAAGTAATTGAGTTAGTAACTCAGTTACCACACTGTAAAAGTAATTAGTTACTCAGCAAAGTAACTGACGTGATTTTTTATGTTCTATAACGCTATTAGGCTATACGTATAACATCTTTAACGTCAAACATATTTATTATAGCCTAACTGATTGAAGAATAAAAACTGTTATTAGTGGGTGGAAGTCAGAACGTGCGCATGGCATCCGCCCACCCAGCCCAGGCCCGGGAGATGCGGGAGGATTCCTGGTGGGCCGTTAACGTTTTGGGCCGGTCTTATTGTGAGCTTAAATATATTGTTTCTGACGATTTGCTGCGCTCTCGCGGCACTTCAGCAGCCAGGGCTGTGCGGTCGCGGCCACTTACTCGCAGTTTCCCAAATATTAACAAAGTAGCACTCACAAAACTGTTCGGAAGTCGCAACCAAGTCTATATTTGCAATCTACAGGAGTAAATGAACAACGGCCCTGACGAAATGTAGGCTATGCAGCAGAGACGTGTAATAGGCTAATAATTAATTTTACTGTAAGGTAACCCCCGATATCAAAATCCCTCAAAAATAAAATAGGCTATCTTTAAAATGTATAGGGTCCTCCTTTGAAGATAACGTTCAGTTTCAGTGAAGTAGCCCTGTGAGAAACTATAGAAATCCGACAGACAGAGAAAGTGCACATTTATGCCTAAGCTATCGTGGCAAGTTCGCTCCTGAAGTTGGAAGTGGGCCTATAATGAAATTATTTCCAGATTCCACTCTGATGTACAGTATCTTGGTAGCTATGCCTAGTCTGTCAAGGGTGATTAGGCTAATATGCATTTATTTATTAGCGCAGGGGAGGGTATTCCATCCTATATGATCCTATCCAGTGAACGCGCTTCATTCAGCCAAATTGTAGTAACGCGACGCTTTAAATTCTCAGTAACGATAACGGCGTTGCAACGATGAGAAAAGTAATTAATTAGATTACTTCGTTACTGACAAATTAACGCCGTTAGTAACGCCGTTATACTTAAACGCCGTTACTACCAACACTGCCCCCGAGCAGGGCTTGGTCCCTTAGTTCCAGTGAAAGGAACTCTGAATGCTTCAGAATTAACTAAGAGATTTTGGACAATTCCATGCTCCCAACTTTGTGGGATGTTTGGGGATGGCCACTTCCTGTTCCAACATGACTGGCCTGGACAGAGTCCTGACCTCAACCCAATAGAACACCTTTGGGATGAATTAGAGCGGATCCTGAGAGCCAGACGCCTCATCCAACCACAGTGTGTGACCTCACAAATGCGCTTCTGAAAGAATGGTCAAAAAATCCCATAAACACACTCCTAAACCTTCCCAGAAGAGTTGAAGCTGTTATAGCTGCAGAGTCGACCGATGTCATAATAAACCCTATGGATTAAGGATGGGATGTGACTGAAGTTCATATGTAAGTCAAGGTAGGTGAGCAAATACTTTGGGCAATATAGTGTATATAATGAGGCTTCTATCAAACACTTGGAGAGAGTGGCCAGAGGTGCAGACTCCGGCACAGAGGTCAAACAGATCACTGCATGGCACAGTTCAACAATGTAAGAAATTCCTACAAAGCAACAAAACAAACCTTGCTACCTTCTTGCTCAAGGATTGGGGCAAAGAACAGTCTAGAACAAGATTTTTCGGTGAAAAGGTTCTGTACACTACAACCAAAGATTACAAGGTGACCCAACAGGAGGTGCACAAGGTAGCAGACCTGCCGTCCACTCATAAAGAGGCTGAAACCTGTATGCTACTCCATGCTTGCCATGCTTCAAGGACTGATCACAAACCTGTCATCCTTGTGACACTGATGTCTTGGTGATAAGCATGGCTACCAGTGACACACTCACATGTGGCCTGTTCCTGAGGACAGGGACAAAGAATCGCACCAGCTACATAAACATCTCACAACTCACTTGTGGTCTGGGTTCACAGGTGTGTCAAGCTTTGCCTGGTTTACACGTATACACAGGCTGCGACACTGTAAGTGCATTTGCTGGCTGTGGTAAAGTGTCAGCCCTAAAACTTCTTCAGAAGAATGAAAACTTCTGTGAGACATTTCAGAAGGTTGGGGCAGACTGGCAATGACACCTGAGTTGTATGCAACCTTACAGGAGTTCACATGTCAAATGTACAGCTCTAAGTCCAGAATCAGGCATTTACCTCCATGCTCAGATTCTCTCAGGAAGCACGGTCTCCGAGCTAACCATCAAGGTGCTATCTGGAGAAGATGCATCGAGAACAACCCTGAAGTTCCTTCCCCAGTTGAGCATGGGTGGTCTAAAGTGGACCAAGATGGTGACTTGCAGCTCTCCATAGACTGGTTCAATGTCTCCATTGGTCCACAAGCAGTACTTGAGTTGCTGTCCTGCTCATGCAAGAGGGACTGTGTCACTCCATCATGTCAGTGTGTTGCCAACAACTTTCCCTGCACTGACCTATGGCGTGCAAAAACCCGAAGGATGACTTTGCTGAACAATCGTATTCCTCTGATGAGGATTCCGACGAGGAGTTTGATTAGTGTTGTGGCCTTGAATGATGCAATCTGTGCGAAAATGTCATAAAATGTCATTGACCATGCCTAAAGGTCATGACCTTGACCTTTTACAGTAATGGCAATGTCATAGTTGTGTTTACCACATCTCAAAATATAGGAATCCATGTCTCATTTGTTAAAGGGATAGTTCGGATTTTAAGACACGAAGTTGTATGGGTTCCCTGTCAGCAACGTAGTGCATCAGCACTGACTTACCCCCGACAGCGTCCTGTGAGCCGAGATCCAGCCGGTTTTAGATCGTTTTTGATGCTGAAGAAAGTAGTCCGGCAAGTTTCTGGGGTCACGAAAGTAAAGTGTTTTTCTTCTCAAAACCATATGCGTTCAACAGAGTGATATATTTGCACCACAAAAACGTTGTCCAGGAAAAATTCAAACCTCGTTATCACTTACTTATTTTTCGCGATTCCTATCACTGCGCGCTACTGACAGCTGGACAACGTTTTTGTGGTGCAAATATATCACTCTGTTGAACGCATATGGTTTTGAGAAGAAAAACACTTTACTTTCGTGACCCCAGAAACTTGCTGAAGAAAATAGTCCGGCATCAAAAACGATCAAAAACCGGCTGGATCTCGGCTCACAGGACGCTGTCGGGGGTAAGTCAGTGCTGATGCACTACGTTGCTGACAGGGAACCCATACAACTTCGTGTCTTAAAATCCGAACTATCCCTTTAATTGTTATGTTTTCTGCTTAATTTATAATATTATTTCCTCAAAAGCCATGTCTGATATAAGACTGAAAATCACCCCTTCCAGATTGTATAAAATATGTATTAAGGACCTTTTGAACTATCTAAAAATGCAGAATAACAACTTTTAAAAAAAATATTTACTCAGACTTTCAACTCAACATATCAACAAATTAGCCTAGGGGTAATAGTACACTACTGTTTCTGTCTTTGAAAAAACGGCATGTCTGATATAAGACTGAAAATCACCCCCTCCAAATCAGAAAATATGGGTAAATGATACATTTCCTGAATCCTTAGGGTCATGCCAGTATTTCAGTGTTTGGATTGTGTTTCTCTGATGCTCCCTGGTGCCACAGGATTAAAAGACAAAAGATTACTTAGGCGGAAATGGCAGGAAAATGTGTGTGATTAAAGGTTTGAAGAGCTCCAGGGTTGGCTGTACTAATCCAAAATGTTCACAAAAGGATTTAAATGAAAGCCCAGAGTCTCCCCTTGAAAATGATACCAAACATAACAAAATAAAATATTCCTATATGTCCAATATCATGATCAGATTGGTCAGTGTTCTGCTTGATTTATACGCATTATTTCTTCAACCTATAGTTTACATTATGTGTCATAACTCAAAACAGCTACATTTGTCAGATGGCCATCATACATCACTGGAAAGCTGAGATTCCAAGCTTTCAGGAAAGGTATGGTAGCCTTTGCCACCTTTTCGGTAACGACCAACCCCTCTGGCTCACGGACTATTAGCCTAATATTTGTATAATCACTTCCAAGTAACCCAGACATGGCAAAACAGCTAAAAACTGTTAAAAAACGAAATTAGGCCTAGCCTACTGTAGAGCTGGTAAATACACAGGCCTATTGACAGGGTACATGGATGTTAGATATCGGGTGTACAGTAAATAGTATTGTTGATTATTACACTATTTACACCCTGGTGTAAATAGTAATGTTGATTATTTGCACCCGGGTGTAAATAGTATTGTTGATTATACACTATTTACACCCGGGTGTATATAGTAATGTTCACTATTTCCACCCAGGTGCAAATAGTCTCTGCCTTATTTATGTAGCGCAGTCATTCAATGTGCTTTACATTAACACTAGAAGCGCCAAGCGCCGGTCATTTGACCGCTGACGCGTATTACTAGAAGCGCCGTGTAGGTTTGACCTAGATATACCTAGAACTGCCGGGCTGCGGTCATTTGACCGCAGTGATTACAAAAAAAAAAATATATTTTCACTCGATTAAATTCCAGGACCCTACGTTCACGACTTTTCCTAAATACGCGTGTTTTGTCACCCAGAATTTTTACATGATCAAAAGCACACCGGTACAAGCTAGTTTAGAGCTATTTTGCGCTCACTTATGTGACAACACTATGTTGTCTCGCGTTCGGCCATGTTTGTCCAGGCTGCTATTCTCTTTTCTCACAGCAGATGTCGCAAGGATTTCCTGTCAATCGGGCATGAGAATAATATTTTACCATAAAACATATCGTTCATATGTGCAAGATGTATTATATATGTGCTTTATTTTAATAACTATTTTTCATTTACATGGCATAGTCTATGGAGGCGATTTACAGTGGTAAAATGCGAGTTTGTTTTGAAAACGTTGCGACAGGCCTACATGTGTAAAAAATATTTTCGTCGTAGCCTATTTATGTACGTAGGGCGCGTATGCCTACGTACATTCATAGTTGCTTATCTTCTATTTGTAGGCTATCTTTTAAAGCTCAGACTAATGTATAAGCATTTTCTTACATATTTGCGGGACTGACTGAGTTACGTCAAGTCAAACACCTATCCTAACATGACTATTTGTGTAATGCCAAGTGGCGCAGCGTTAACACCCCTGTCTGCAACTCTGGAGACCCAGGTTCACATCTTGGCAGGAGCGAAATGCAGAGTCTTATATCGATTGAATTTACTGACCGTTTTTCAACGTCGATGAACAATTATTTTTTGTTAATAGTTTTTAATAACAACCTATCTGAAATAAACGGATGAATCACAATACTGTTTAGGCCTACCATACGAAAAATAATTTCGCCAGCCAATCATTTTCTGAGCCAAATAGCCGCCATCTGACAAACTTTGACTAAGCCAGTTAGACTTTTTGCATCTAAAAATAATTATATCATAGTGACACGCGAAAAAATAAACGATGGCTTAGAAACTAGGCCTGCATGAGATTTTCCCACTGGACACACCACATCAGTATTGTGCTCGTTGCTACGATACACAGGACTCACAGTGAGTTGACGACAAAATGACATGGGGGGAAGAAGCAAACAACGTAGCCTGATTTTGATCTCACCTTACATACTTTCCTAATTCCTACGTAGGGCTGCTCAGACTTTTGTTAAATCGTCAGGGCCCGGTTGCACAAACACCAAAACTAAAGATTGATGATATGAACCAAATATTCTGGAACAGATGGATTTACAGGTGATAGGCTATTTGGCTACTGCTGCGACTTCCACTGTTTCCTTTCCAGAGATTGCTGCGCTGTTCACAACGCAATGAACGCATGCGATCTACATTGAAGTGAAACGTGCAGAACGTTGTCCAAAACAATACAATAACATTGTGTGTCATGAAAACTGTGGCGGCTGAGCCAGCTAGCCAGCCAACAACTTCATCAGCCAGCCGTTCTCAAAGCAAATGGCTTCGGGGTCTATACATAACACTATCCATTGCAGCCTATTTGAAACCGATCATCCCCCCTCCCCCATACACTCGTCTAGGCTAGGCCAGAGCGGTAGATAGGGCTAGGCTACAGACATCACCGAGGCATCATTGAGGACAATTAACTGCCTCCCCACCCCCACCCCATCTATCTGTCCCCCGCATAGGCCTACTAGGCTGTAGGCTGGCTGTTAACTCGTGGAAGAATGCGCAATGTTTCATCGCATATGCGCGTTTCAGAATGTTCGAATTCGCCAGCGTGCGTGTGTGAATAGAAAAGAATAGAACATAGCCTACTTTATTGATGCCTTGTTCGAAAGGACTTCTGTCATGAATAGGTTAGGAATCGAACCAGCAACTCTTGGATGCTCAAGCCGAAGCTCTAACCAGTGAGCTACAGCCCTGATTGTTCACATACGTGAAAATGTGTGTCTCAATGCTGAATCTCGAATTCACATAGAAGTTAGCTTAAATTGTAGAAACGATAGGCCTATAGCTTTTTTTCAGCAGACATCGCAAACATAGCCTACACATTCGCAAAACTGAGAATATCATTCACTCATTATTACAGTGCATGCAAGCAGCAGCCCTCTCTCTCTCAGGCTTTAAGCATACAATCTCTCTGCGAAGACTACATATCCTGTTAACTGTTTCCTCTGTCCACAACTGTTTCAAAATAAAAGTCCTCACTGCAATAATACACTATTAAATCATTTAACCATTGAAACTACTCAACTATTTAACTGTTCAACCATTCCAACTGTCAGTTATCATCAACTATGCCTCCAGACAACTACATGAGACCTTCATGTACCTAGCAACCAACATAGCAACCATTAAAATTAAGCGTTTATGACAGTTTCCATAGCAACCAACATGATTATACTACAGTAACTTCTTTATTCCTGATAGTGGGCACCATGGATACCCTAGCAACTACTGTTTCAAAATAAAAGTCCTCACTAGCAAGTTAGCATTGTTAGCATGGTTAGCATTGTTAGCATAGTTAGCATTTTTAGCATAACTGCTAAAAATGATTAGCTAAGTTAGCTAATCAACCTGGTTAGCATTGTTAGCATAGTTAGCATTATTAGCATAGTTAGCATTTTTAACACAACTGCTAAAATGATTAGCTAAGTTAGCTAATCAACATGGTTAGCATTGTTAAGATAGTTAGCAATGTTAGCATAGTTAGCATTTTTAACATTACTGCTAGAAATCATCTGTTAAGTTAACTTATCAACCTGGTTAGCATTGTTAGCATAGTCAACATTTTAGAATACCTGTTAGAAATCATTAGTTAAGTTAGAACAGGAATGTTTAAGCTTTAAAATGTCTACCTTAACACCATCAACTCTCTTTAAACTATGCAACCACCATGTTTACCCTAGCTACACCTTAGTAGCCATATCTACATTGTTTTGCATTTTCATGCACTGGTAATTCCTTGGAATTGCATTTCTAGTTTTAAATTATGCTACTTCTCACGCCTGCCTGCTCAGCATAGCTCTCTCTATCTCCCTCCCTCCGAGGTAGCTAGACCCTATAAGATGCTTCTCCCTAAATGAATGAAAGTTGTTTTAGAAAGTAGCCACGGTAGCCTGTAAAATGCGGCATGAAATCCTGGCTACTGTGTAATTGAAACCAGACTGTTAGGCTCTTTGTTCCAGGTGACCAGGTCCGATCATTTTCGTCGGCGCGAACATATAGGCTACCTATTAAATTAATAGAAGTGAATTTGGGGAGTGAATTAGAACTAGCCACATTCACTTTTAGAGCATTTTAGTTGAAAGTCAAGTTTGCTTAAGGTTTGTTCAATAACTCTTCCAAAGTTTTTACCTCAAACAACACAAATCAACACAAATACATGAACAGATAACTCAAACGTGCTCAGGCATGCAAACTCCTCACCTTTCGGCGAAATTCGCCGTTTTGAATCAAAAATAGGTGACTTACATGGTTCGTGCAGATCCGATGAGAAAATATTTAGAGGGGGGGGGGGGGTCAAGGTGAATTTAATTTACAACTAAGTTTAGAAATCATGCGCAGATGCTAACGCATCTTGAGGTGTTTCTACAGCCGCATTTAAAACGTGTCTGATCAGCAAGGGATGCGTGAATGTAGCCCCTATGCGTTTAATAAACATTAGTGGAAGCAAAGACGCAACGCGAACAGAACGCACACACCAAGTGTGAGCGCAGATAAATCGTCTGAGATGTCAGGTGGAATATAGTCAGTGTTGGGGAGTAATGCATTACATGTAATTGAGTTACGTAATTTAATTACAAAATAAATGTAACAGTAATATATTACAGTTACTGTAGAAAAAAATTGTAATTCAATTACAGGTACTTTTGAAATTTTTCAAAATTATAATTTGAATTACATCTCAATATTGTCAGCAAAACTTTGCAAAGAATATTGCATGTAAAAAGAACTGTTTCCCTCCACAGCCATAGTTTGATACGGGACCTTCTGATAGGCTCTATCACGTCTACAGCGCCATCAGCGTAGGCCTACATGCCTGCCTGTAAACGTGTTATGATTATCATTATATTATCCTCACAAAAAATGTGATGCTAATTCATGTATTGAATGCCCTTGCTGCCTTGTGCGCTTGTACAGAACTGCTCGGCAGCCTGTAGACTAAGGCCGAAATCTTCGCATGGATTTGGGCACTATATCATTCAAAAATCAGAAAAGTAATCAAAAAGTAATCAAAAGTAATTAGTTACGTTACTGAGAAAAAGTAATTCAAATAGTTACACTACTATTACATTTTAAACAGAGTAACTTGTAACTGTAACACATTACATTTCTAAAGTAACCTTCCCAACACTGAATCTAGTGATTCTGGCGAGAAGAGATGCCGAGGGATTTCACAGGTGGGCTAGTTAAAACTTTCAACTTCTATTAGAAAAAGACGCTGAGATTAGTGTAGCAACGTAGCTAGGTTGTTTTCTTCTAATAATGAAAGTTAGCGAAATTAGACAAACATATAGACATGACGAGTTCTTTTGATGAAGAATGCGTGCAGTTTGAACCACCAAGATCGGCAAAAGGTGAAGCAAATAGGCAGACTTTTATCAGTAGCCTATATCAAAGGCTAATGTGACAGTTGAATTAAATGCTCATAAACTGGGCTGGTTCGTTTTGTCCAGATTGACATGATAATGCTGTCTTTAAGAAAGGTGGGCCCTGTTACTCGAAGCACACTGCGCATAGACCTTACGCAAAGCCTACGTAAAATATATGCAACTCAAATGAGTAGCCAAAAAAAGTTGCGACTGCTTCAGACCACACGTAACGCACGTAACCGTGTGACTTGCAACAAGTTTCAGTTACACCCGGGCCGGATCATTACGAGTTCGTAAGCCAAGCGTAAATTAAATTTACATTTGATTGTCGAGTTAGCCTACAGCAGGACCCTGATCAGTAGCCTCGTCTGTGCCTACAGGTAGCCTACAGTTTAACATGTAATATGAAGACAGTTCACATAACTTTATTGGTTGGTTAAACACACTAGCACAATATATCCTAAAAAACACAATCTGTAGTAGCCTAAGCTGCATATTAAAACGTTTCAAACCTATTTTATATAATAATATTAGTTTGAAATAGTGTGTGTCTCAAGCAAGATTATTGATGACCTGGTTTGGTCCAACAAATATTCAGACTTTTCCTTATCCTGATAGTTTAAGCGTCCATTAGGCCTATGAAATCATCAGAAATTTGTAATAAGTACATAATAAGTACATAAGCACAGAAAAAGAGAGAGATAGTAAGAAAGAAAGAAAGAAAGCGGGTCCCTCACACTGGAAGATTTCTTTCCATGTTTTTCTGTTTTGTTTTTTTTCGGGGGGGGGGGGGGGGGGGGGGATTTGATTCGTGCACGAAGCGCCATCTAGCGATCATTATGTGTAAGTAAAAGCCTCCCAGTCTAAGGACTCAGCGGTAATTTGACCGCCTCGCCGCGCTTTAAGTAGTTCACAACAGCACGGTGCTTCTAGTAGGTCGTCAAAGCGGTCAAATGACCGGGGCGCGGCGCTTCTAGGTATAAGTGGGTCAGAACGACGCGGCGCTTCTAGTGTTAACAAAAAACAAAAACAGTAATAGCAGATAAGATGGGCAAAGAGTTGTAGTGATGATAATAATAATAATTAAAGCTGCGAGCAGCAATGTGGGGGCCAAGCTTTGGAAATTTGGAAAGACAAACCCCCCTCCGCCCCTCCCCCTGTGACCACCATAGAGGAGTATTTGTGTGCTTTTGTCTGGGCTTGAGAGAGAGAGAGAGAGAGAGATGAAAGCGTTACTGAAAAATGAGCTGACTTCCTGTGATTATAGCGCCCCCCTAGTGGTCAAAAGACATAACATGGGAGAGTGGGCGTGTGCAAATGGAACGCCCCCCCCGCCCACGACCACCATAGAGGAGGGTGTGTGTGCTTGTGTCTGGGTTAGAGAGCGAGAGAGATGAAAGCATTAATGAAAAATGAGCTGACTTCCTGTGATTATAGCGCCCCCTAGTGGTCAAAAGACATGAAATGGAGAGTGGGCGTGTGCAAATGGAACCCCCCCCTACGACCACCATAGAGGAGGGTGTGTGTGCTTGTGTCTGGGTTAGAGAGAGAGAGATGAAAGCATTAATGAAAAATGAGCTGACTTCCTGTGATTATAGCGCCCCCCTAGTGGTCAAAAGACATGACATGGGAGAGTGGGCGTGTGCAAATGGACCCCCCCCCCCCCCACACACGACCACCATAGAGGAGGGTGTGTGTGCTTGTGTCTGGGTTTGAGACAGAGAGACAGTGGATGTGAAGAAAATAGCCAAAATTAATTTCATTTTTTTTGTGTGTGTGTGTGTGTGTCCTTGGGATGTGTTCCAAGTCCACTTACCAAGTTTGGTTTCGATAGGTGAAAGTGTTGTTTATTATAGCGCCCCTAGTGTTCAAACGTCACCAAATTTAGTGTAGGTCCTCAGGATGTGCTCACAAGTCCACGTACCAAGTTTGGTGTTGATACGAGAAAGTTTTGCTAATTATAGCGCCCCTAGTGGTCAGAGTGCACCAAATGTATTGTGTGTCCTCAGGGTGGGGTCCCAAGTCCATATACCAAGTTTGGTTTCGATACGTGAAAGCATTGCTGAGATATGAGCCTACTTCATGTTACTATAGCGCCCCCACAGTTGTCAAAGGGCACCAAAGTTGTTGAGGCTTCTCTTAATTGGGTTCTGAGCCCATGTTCTAAGTTTGGTCTTGATACGTGAAAGCCTTGCAGAGATATAGGTTCACTTCCTGTGTGGCGGCTTCGCCGCCAATTTGGATTGGCTGTTACAGGCGAGCACTTCTGTCAATTGTTCCATAAAGCAATGCAATTATAAGTCATGGTCTGAAGATGGTGTGTGCAAATTTTGGTGAGAATCGGATGAAATCTCTGACCTGTGAAACTTTTTGAAAGTTTTGACCTTGGTCTATTGGTGGCGCTACAGCGTTTGTGGAGAAGTCTTGTTAATTGGTGGGTGGGGCTATACCTTTTGCGTTAATACATTGAGCAAGTTTCAGCTTGATAGGTCTAAACATTTTAGAGTTATTTGCATTAATGTTGTTGAGAAATTGATGAATTTTGACCTGTTGGTGGCGCTAGAGGTTTGAGGTTAAGAGTCTGTAAATTGGGGAAAGTGGTCATTGGCCATAGAGGAATATGTGTGTTAAATTTCAAAACGTTTTACTGTATGGTTCTATGGCTTCCATAGAGATATAGGTTTAATGTCTGTGTGGCGGCTTCGCCGCCGATTTTGATTGGCTGTTGTGGGCAAATAATTGTGTCAATTCTTCCAGAAAGCAATCAGATTAGAAGGCATGGTCTGAAGATGGTGTGTGCAAATTTTGGTGAGAATCGGATGAAATCTCTGACCTGTGAAACTTTTTGAAAGTTTTGATCTTGGTCTATTGGTGGCGCTACAGCGTTTGTGGAAAAGTCTTGTTAATTGGTGGGTGGGGCTATACCTTTTGCGTTAATACACTGAGCAAGTTTCAGCTTGATAGGTGTAAGCATTTTAGAGTTATTTGCATTAATGTTGTTGAGAAATTGATGAATTTTGACCTGTTGGTGGCGCTAGAGGTTTGAGGTTAAGAATCTGTAAGTTGGTGAAAGTTCTTAGAATTGTGAGTAGAATAAGTGTGCCAAATTTGACAACTTTTTACTGTACGGTTGAGTTCGACCAATCAGAGCTGTGGAATAATAATAAGAAAACGTAGAATCACTAGGAGGTCCTCGCAGCTTCGCTGCTTGGCCCCCAATAATAATAATAATAAAAGCTTCCTTTAATGTGCTTTAGGAAGGGGAGGGCCAATCAAACATGACTCCAGTCCTCCGGTCAGAGATGGACCTTCCTTCTGACGACCCTGTGTCTCTGGCCCAGTTTTGTGGGGTGTCGGCGGGGCTGGTGGACTGGACTAGGGCACAAGGACAGCGAGGGATGGAGGAAGAGATGAGCAGATGGAAGAGAGATGGAGACCAATCTGACAACCGTAAGAGACCCCCCTGCCCCTCGAGACCCATAAGAGATTACACACACACACACTTACCTACTTATTTAGTACACTCATACACATACAGTACATAGCTGAATGCCTATTCACTAACACCATAGTCTTTGAGATATGAGAGTGAGATATGAGAGTGGTTTATGAACCACTAAACACCATACCCAATAACTCTGTTTCTGTGTGTCGTGTCTTTTTAAGGCCCTTGTGCATCATCATTTGCTGACCCCTCGGAGAACCCTACTTCCTGTTGGACCCGACAGACCGTCGCTTCCTCCAGTTCTTCCACAGAGATAGAGGAGGCCCGACGTTTCTCCGATCCTCCGTCTGACAAAATCTTCAGCTCCCAGCTCAAGGTGCACCAACGAATTAACTCCACACAGAGACCGCGCCAACGAAGTAACTCCGCACAGAGACCACACCACTGTGTTTTGTGTGGCCAAAGCTTCCATTGTGTGAGCAATCTCATCAAACACCAGCGCATTCACACCGGAGAGAGACCATTTCACTGCACAGAGTGTGGCAAGACTTTCAATCGAGAGAATAGTCTCAAAAGACACTACCGCCTCCACACAGGAGAGAGACCGTACCACTGCTCTAAGTGCGACAAGACTTTCACACAACTTGAAATGTTAAGGACACACCAGACCATCCACATGGGAGAGAGGCCGTACCACTGCACTCAGTGTGGCAAGAGTTTCACCCATGGTGGTAACTTCAAAATACACCAGCGCATTCACACAGGAGAGAGACCGTACTGCTGCATTCAGTGCGGGAAGTGCTTTAATCAAGAAGGAAGTCTCAAGACGCATCAGCGCATTCACACAGGAGAGAGACCGTACCACTGCACTCGGTGTGGCAAGAGTTTCACCCATGGTGGTAACTTCAAAATACACCAGCGCATTCACACAGGAGAGAGACCGTACTGCTGCATTCAGTGCGGGAAGTGCTTCAATCAAGAAGGAAGTCTCAAGACGCATCAGCGCATTCATACAGGAGAGAGGCCGTTTGACTGCGCTCAATGTGGCAAGAGGTTTTCCACAAAAGGAAATTTAAAAAAGCATGAGCTTAAGCACACTGGGGTTAATCTGTAGACCTGCCTCACGTCAAGTGGCAGTGGCGATTCTGTTAGACTGCAGACTTTAAAGGAACACTTCACCGTTTTTTCATATTAAACTACGTTTTTCATATTAAACTATGTTATTCATTTAATTAAGACGAGTTAATACATACCTCTCACGTTTCAATGTGTGCACTCACTGGCTCTGGCGCGCGGCGCAACTTTGATAGCACTTAGTTAGCCCAATGTATTCATTAGGATCCAAACAGAGATGAAGTTAGAAGTGACCAAAGACCTCCATGTTTTCCCTATTAAAATACAGTTAGTAGTCACATGACCAAGTATGGTGAGACAAAATAAAACGTGGTGCATTTCCAAGCAGGTAAAAGGGATAACTATATTGTGTGGCGGAATAATATTGGGAGCACTTAGACTCTGTGCAGTAATATCCTCACTCCAAAGTGAAACCGAAGTGAAAGTGCAAGAGTGAGGATATTATTGCGCCACACAATATAGGCATTACATGTTTCATGGCCACAAAATGCATTCCAATGTCACCATTGCCAGGTGGACCATTGATTAAGGTAGTCTGGGTACTGTATCTTCAAGATTAATCTTAGAATAATCCCTTGTCTAGTCAGACATGATACGCTAGCAAGCCGTGTGCATATTCAAGTGAATTGCCTCTCTCATGTACAGTACACCGTTGAATAAATCTACAACCTGATTTAAAGGCACCCTTAACAAGATTTGCTCTCGGGGTCCCACTCTGGTTGAGAAGTGCAATAATAAACAAACTAAACATGTGTCTTTTGCCACAAAGTATAAACATAACTCTGATATTTTACAAAGGGCATTTCAATCTTTGCCGTTTCGATTTAGGAGGGCAGTTTCATACCTGAAACAAGAAAGTTGCTAGGTAGCCTGGGTTTCCCATACTGCCTTGCGCGGTGATTTCTTTCACGCTGTTAAGGCAGCCTGGAAACTAACGCCCCCATTTTCGCCTGATGTTGGTGGCCAATCACAGAACAGGGGAGAAAGCAAGACCATGATGAGCTATGCAGAGACACATTTGATTGACATCCGTGGCGCCCAATGAACGGATCTGGGCATTTTTTCAAATACGAGAAAATGAACGTCTGGTTGCCAGACCACGTCTCATTTGAGAAGTGGGAGGCGTTAGCCAGGCTAGTTGCTAGGTCTAATTGCCTACAGATTGCTGCTAAGACAATGGCAGAACTCCACCTGGTCCGTTCGTCATGTTATGAGGTTATGTGCCATCAAGATGATTTTGGAAATGACATGTTGAAGTCGAAAATCTGTTAAGGGTGCCTTTACAGTTTTTTCCAATTGGTAACACACTAAAATGACATTCATAGCACAATTATTTACAGTTTTTTCCAATAGCTAAAACGCAATTTTGAAAATCCACACACAATTCACAAAACCACACCCCAAATTGCAAAATACCTCAATCTACTTAGCAAAATGAAGCACTGCAACCAAAACTACATACAGCATTATCAAAATCAAACTTTTGCACCACATGCCACACACTTCATTCATTCACCAGATTTTTGTCTAACCAAATACACACTGTTGGGCATAATGAAAAACACTATCTTTAGAATGCTTTGCCATAATACTAAAATAGTTAAAATTGTGAAAGTTCTTTACGTATAAATACACATAAATATTTGCAGATACAGATGCATGCTGTTTAAACTTTTTTTCACCAAACAAGTCAGTGCAACATACAGTATGTACAGCAAGTATATTTACATTGGACTCTCCCTTCCCCTCTCATTCTCACTCTTCCTCTTCTCCCTCTGCAATATCTTCCATTTTGGTTGTAAGAAAGGTGCTCGTTGTCCAATGGTTTTACTGTATTGTTTTTATTTTTTGTGAAGCACATTGGGTTGCCCTGCTGGACAAAATGTGCTATTTAAATAAAGTTGCCTTGCGTTACCTTACCTGTGGTCCAGTGTTTCCAACACCTGCCTTCCTGTTTAGGCCCCTGATTTTCCAGAGATGTGATTCTGAATTGACCCTTCCAGAGCCACGCCCTAAAACCGCCACAGGCCAATCGTGGCTTAGCAACCCGTAACTAGGCAAGCAAGGCCTGGCAAGCTTTCGAGTTTTTGCCATGTTAACCTATGGAGACTGCATAGACTGTGGGCCATTAAAGGGATATTCCGCCATTTTTGGAAATACGCTCATTTTCCACCTCCCCTCGAGCAAAACAATCGATATTTACCTTGTTCCCGTTCATCCAGCCATTCTGTGAGTCTGGCTATACAACTTTTAGCTTCAGCCTAGCATAGATCATTGAATCGGATTAGACCATTAGCTTCTCGCCTGCTAGCTTCATGTCTAAAAGTGACTAAGATTTCTGGTAATTTCCCCATTTAAAACGTGTCTCCTCTCAAGTTAGAATGTGCAATAAGACCAACTGAAAATGAAACCTGGCGTTTTTCTAGGCTGATTTGACATGGAACTACACTCTCATCTGGCGTAATAATCAAGGCAACTTGCAAACTACTGGCACTACTACTGGTTGTTGTCTATGGGGACTATTTTCAGATGCTGCGTACGATATCACTGCGCCTATGGTACGTTTGCAAGTTGCCTTGATTATTACGCCAGATGAGAGTGTAGTTCCATGTCAAATCAGCCTAGAAAAACGCCAGGTTTCATTTTCAGTTGGTCTTATTGCACATTCTAACTTGAGAGGAGACACGTTTTAAATGGGAAAATTACCAGAAATCTTAGTCACTTTTAAACATGAAGCTAGCAGGCGAGAAGCTAATGGTCTAATCCAATTCAATGATCTATGCTAGGCTGAAGCTAAAAGTTGTATAGCCAGACTCACAGAATGGCTGGATGAACGGGAACAAGGTAAATATCGATTTTTTTGCTCGAGGGGAGGTGGAAAATGAACGTATTTCCAAAAATGGCGGAATATCCCTTTAAGGGCATTTATTTGGATGTGTGGTGCCCCCAAACACGTGAAATCACGGTGAAATAACATGTTGAACTATAAAGACATGATATAGTTTGAAATACGTATTTTTCTAACTTTAAATTTTGCATATTGCGTGATATTTCCATAACCGCGAGATACGTTTCACGATGGCGGCAAAAAGTTCTTAGCAGACATTCAACGAGACGTATGTATAGCCCGTCAGCAATTCTGTCTAAAATAATACCTAGTTGAAGTACCAATCATGTTATGTTGTCAAATATTGACTTTATGGAAGTATAGCTTAAAACGTTATGCTAGTTTTGTCCCCCGCCCGTTTCATTCGTACTAGCCTGGAGGAACCATCGAAAACAACGCGTACCTTCGACTTTTGCTTAAATAACTCATGAACGGTTTTGTTCAGAGCTGAAAATGCAACTGTAGTTGACAGAGGACAGATGTAGCTCGCTAGTGACCAAATATGAGCTTTCAGTGTGGTGCGATGTCTTTGTAAATTACATTTGTTTAAAAAATCCCGTGTCTCCTCCATTGTAATAGACGGGCAAGGTGCGAAAGTTTGACAGGCGTAGCAACAGTAACTATGGAGGGCGGGACTTCTGGAAGGGTCAATTGGGGTAACCCATTTGTGCTGTATCAACCTGCATGACAGCATATTTTGATTGTATGAATTGAATGTGTTAGATTTAAGGATGCAATCTACCTTCCTGGTCTTAGCTTCAGATACTTCTAGATGTGCTGTTTTGGGGCTTAGGGTCCACTCCACATCTGACAAAAAAAACTTGCCTGCCTTCGCAGGGAGGGACCGTAGAATGGGCTGCACCTCCCCACGTCAGCAGATGGCGCTCATGTACCAAATGAGTTTGTGACAACTGGCAAGAAAAAGAGTAAAATATGGACGCATACAACAGCATGGAACTGATAAAGCGAAGGGATCTAGCATACAGTACAGTATCAAACCAGATTGTTGTGCCTCGTGCTATTGATGATGAGATTTAGAAAAGAAAGTTGCGGTCAGCTTCAGATTAGCTTTGTGTAGCGGAGGAGATGGACGAAACTAAGAGGGATGGTGACGTCTTTCTTTCCTGCGGTTAGTAGGTTATCTGAAATTACCAGACTTCAAAACAAAAATACAGAGCAGACAGACAACACGGCAAAGTGGTGAACACGCCGGTTATGGTTATGGTGAACACACACACACACACACACAGACATAATGTTATCTCTACCATCTTCCCATCTCTATAACCTCACAACCTCTCTCCACAATATTTCACTGTGTTTATCATATTGACTGATAGATAGCTTAATATCGTCAAGGATGCTGGCAGCTGTCACTCACCCCACTTCTGTATTCAAAGACATTTAAACCTCCTTAACTGTCTACAATGTCATACCTAACAAGTCGATTCCAATTCCACCTCTTCTCCTTTCTTCTCCATTTCACTCATAGCTCAAAGTTCACATGACCCTTTATCCACAGGGGATGTGAAGTGAACACAACTGACGTTTTTTATCCAGAGTGCCTAAGGCCCAGAGCAACTTGGGGTTACGTGCCTTGCTCAAGGGCACAGTAGTGGAAACCAGGAATTGAACCCACAACAATTAGGTTACTTCAGGTCAGGCCAGGGGCGGAGTGGGACACTAAAATCCACCGGGAATATTCTGACCACACCGGCCCCCTACCCGCCGCCAGCCCACTGCCGGCCCAACCCACCCATGCCTTGAGCACGACCACCTTCCGTATATTATAAACACAAACAAAATGTTGGCTAAATGTAATATAGTCAATCTATGAAGGTCCAGGTCCAGACTTTCATGTTTCAGTTTTACGGGCATTTGCATGCAAAACATGCAATACACCATTTTTACACTACATTTCTTGGTTGGGAAATGTATGTCCACATATACTGTAACATATACTGTAATCAAAAGTCAAAAGCATTTTACATCTCTACCTTGCCCTCTCCTTGGGCCTGGTCCTCTCACTGCTCCTGCACCTCCGCACCTTGCTCTTCTCCCTGGGCCCATTGTTCTTACTCTTCCTCATCCAGACATTAGGCTACAGTATTTGTCTTTTTATGTTTCTGTTTCCAAAAACATCACCTCCTCCTTTTACTGTGTAAGTATAATGTAAATGTAAAAAGTAACCCCTGCCACTGAGTCTAAGACAAACTGGAATCAGCTGTGGTTGGCCCAATTTACCCAACATCATCTATGTGCCAGTTATTCAATTGTTTGTTTATTATCAGCTGAGATATATTGTTTTTGAACTGATATCATTGCAGAAGGAGAGGTTACTGAGGGTTGGAATTGTTTTAACTATTGTGGGATGCATGGATTAAAGTGAAAAAAATTCATCTGACTGAATTTTTTTTGTCAAAAAATAAATAAAAAATTGACACACGCAAGTGATGCAAATCAAAGGGCCTTAGCGTAGACCTACGTAAAATAGGGCCATACAGACTAATTGTACCCTCCGTTTACAAGTAACACATTTTAAAGTAGGCCTAGCTATTCAATACTGCATACTGTTGCTTATTAAGAGTGCTCCGAGGGTCGGCCATAGCCCGTTGCCCCCCCGCCCCCCCCCCCCCCCAAAAAAAATAGGGGGTTGGGGGGTGTCACTGTCACCCCCGAGAAAATGTATTAAATACTGTTATGTAAATGCATAAATTCTGTGCACTTTCAGTCAGAGATTAGGGCCAGCATTATGCCTAAAATACATGTATGTCTCCAAAACATTCCTCACCTGTTATCAGACATGCATGAAAACAATTAAAACTCACAGCCATAGGTTAACCGTCAGATAGGCCTCTGTTATTGAAGATTTGGAATAATTGATTTGAAATGTAATATGCTAAAGAATTCTGATGTTTTCTGATGTCAGGATATCATTTGGTGTAACTTTACTATTAGTGTGATTAGGTGACATGTTGTTTAATTAGGTGCATGTCACTTTAAGACGTTTTAGTTTTTGGGTAAGAACGTGATGCACGGCATGAATGTGAGGAGTTCCATGGTTTTTCTGACCGTGTTGGTCGTGTCAATTGTATGAGAACTGTGCTGTTTGTTACAATAAACATTCAAGAATATTAACTGGAAGACAAGACGTTTTTATAAGTCAGTCATAGGACTCCTATAATATAAGTTTCGTTTATTGGAAACGGACCTACGACTTTCTCTTTGAAGAAGACAAATAAGGCAAACTGTATAGACATAGCCTAAGCTACTGGATCCTTTTGTATAAATTAACGTTGTTGGCTTATAATAATTATTTAGAAATTAGCAGTTAAACTAAACGGTAGGATAGCTTAATAGTGGCGTGGCGCAGACACACTTTTCCGTTGTCTGTCTCTGCGTTTCGGGCGCACCCGACTCTAATATTAATAATGACCTAAAGTAGGCTAGGCTATATCCATGTCCTTTTTGACTATTCATCTTTAAGCTCCCCAACACTGCCGACCTCTAAGTAGCCTAATTTGACGAGGTCGGGGAACTACACAGCAAGTGCAGACAAGAAGTCATCGCAAACAACGCAGAACTTTGCGCAGCTAGTGCGTGGATGTCTGTCCTGATGCTATTCTATAGCTTACTATAACAACTGGCGAAACAACTTTTTATTTTCATTTTACTTTTGTGAAGAATAATTAGCCCAAATCATAGACTAATTAAACTGAAAAAACGACAGCTTTCCTGAACTTCTGCAAAGCTTGTTTAACCTACAAAATACGCTAAGCATGCGGCTCCAAGAAGGCTATAAATCAAGACTGTTCTTTCATCTGTTTCAGTTGGCCTTTCTTTCGTTTATTATTGTATCATTATGATGATGATGATGATGATTATTAGTAGTAGCAGCCTAATAGTGGTAGTAGTAGCCTACAAGTAATAGTGGTAGTAGCCTAATGTTCATCAACGCAGTTGCACGAACGCATTTATTTATTTATTTCATCTTGCGCACAACGAAGTTTTAACATAGGCTAAAACACAGGCCTATCACAAAACAGAGTTCAACAAGATAGTGGGGTACGAATTGTCATGAAATAATGGTCCCGTAGGATTTTTTTGCTAAAATTGATTTTTTTGTTTTATTCGCTTTATTTGGGGTCCTACTGTTGAAAAATGACGGGGTGCAAATTTTCGGACCCCGTTTTGCCCTTCCTCTGGGGGGTGCTTTCTCACCTTGGCCAGGATACTGACTGCAATCATACATCTACTAATAATGATCACATTTTCACAATCTTGGTGTCAATTTAGGGGTTATTGAGGATGCTGAGTCCATTTATGACAGTTTCATTGTGATCAGAAGTTGTTATGACTCATTTTTACTAGGGGTGCAACGGATCGAAAAAGTCACGGTTCGGATCGTTCCTCGGATCAAGAGTCACGGATCGGATCATTTTTCGGATCAGCAAAAAAAAAAAAAAAAGACAAGACAAGACAAATAAACATAGTTTTGTGGCTCAAGCACTTTCAGCATGTGTTTAAAGTAGGCTAGTGTTTTTGATTTTTAGTTGATTCGGTGTTTAATCACCTTATATTGAATATTGTGTGATCATTCACACCAGTGGCCATCCAAGATTCTGCTTGACCCTCCACACACAATCTGCATAATTACTAGTAGCTACAAATGTTTAGTCATTTGTGTAGGCCTACTGATCTTTAATGTGGTGTGGAGGAGTGCGCATAGGAGGTGTGTGTAATTGAGTCCCTGTCGCTTTAAGAAATACGTGAGGGTAATTAGGCTTCAGTCTCACGTTTTATTCTTGAGAAAATAAGTTGGATATAGTGCATGATGACAAGGATATTTCATTAGATAAAATACATGTTAATAAAACTAACAAGTCGAAGAAAATCTTTCTGGGATCATAAAAGAGATGAGTGTCTTGCAATGCTCCTTATGATTTTAGTGTACAGATGTACAAGTTAGCCAAGGTTGCGTAGCTTATTGCTGACATTGAACCCAACAGTAGGCTAAGCCTAAATTACCTAAATATCATAGCATAGGTAGGTGCGCAACAAACTTGAGATGTAAGTGTGCACAAATGAACTTGATATTAGGCTATTATTGTGTTGCTGCTATGCAGCCACATCAGCACTTAAACTAGCAGCCATGTATTGCTGGTTATGGCATGACCGCTAATAACGTGTGTGAGAGCAGAAAAGACGCGCAGGCAGGCTAGGGGAGCAGAGCAGGGAGGGACTAAGCATGCCTTGTGGACACGCATGTTACTTCAAAAGAACACACGGACATTATTATTAATAATTATTATAAATCAATCCGCGGATCATGTGTGTGCCGAACCGAAGATACTGATCCGAACGGATCACGGATCAATGATGATCCGTTGCACCCCTAATTTTTACATAACATTGCAGTAATAAAGGCAAATCCAATGGGGCAAAGTCGCCAAACAGTAAGTGAGCTCATATCTTGGGAACGCTTTGATGTATGTCAACGAAACTTGGTCACATGACAACTGACCCCCTCCCAAGGGTACACAACAAATTTGGTGTAATTTGGCCACTGGGGGGCGCTATAATTAGCGAACCTGCGTTTAGGGATTACAGTATATCATGATGACGTTGGTTAGCAAAAAAAATCCAATGGCTAGTCATACTCTTCATACTCATATTGATGATCATTGCAAATTTTACCCACTCATTATAAACAATTGCCCATTTTGGATTTTCCTGAAAGAGAAACTAGATCATCAGCAGTCACAACTTTGTTTGGCCCCCTCATTGCTGCTTACCAATTTTTGTCAAAGATAACTATTTCAACACAAGATGTGTCTTTTAATTCTGTCTGATGACACAAAGCTGAGAATCCCATTGCTAAGATACAGACAGAAGATACAAGAAGACAAAATTATCAAATGAAGACAAAATTATCAAATGATGCCATTTGTAATGTATCCCTTTTAACCCTATGAGCCCTATTGACCAAGTGCGTCAAAAAACACTCCCATTCTTCTCTGTTACATTGCTCTGCCATTATTAGTTGCAGCGAGATGAAGCCTTTATTGCACAAAAGAGCAGAACTGGGGCTTTCCAACGAGACTAAACACTTGTCATTAAATTAAATCAAAGTATATCATATTTATAGTCTATACTGCTCTCTGCGTTCACCCGCACATCCATTACTCTCACTTGAATTACTCACGAACCCGGGATCGCACAGACTTGCACGCATATCAGATGAAAGAGGAGAAACAGAGCTTTCCATTGATACCAAATACATCGATCCTTCTGTGTTATAAAAATAGACAAAGTGACAAACAAATAATAATGTCATATAGCTTAGGCTACCATTACTCTCGTTTGATTTACTCTTGAACCAAAGATCAGAAAGCTATGGCACACATGTCAGATGAAAGAGGAGACACAAAGCTATCCACAGATACCATACAACCTTCTAGGTCATGAAAGAGACGAAGTGACAGCAAAATAATAACTTCATTTAGCTCCACTTACCCCATGTTTTTGTGTGTTTTTTGTGGCATAATAGCTTATGTTCATAATCCAACATTATCATGTGTTTCTCTGTGGCAAGGCACGTTCATAATCCAGTTTTGAGATCCTAGCAAATTCCTGTATGGTATCCAATTCAAGACTCATATTGCATCCAAATTTGTTTGACAAATAAACACTTTTTTGCCTTTACTTTGTTTATTGCGATGCAGTAAAAAGTTATTATAGAGAATCATCATGTGTGCCACGCAAACAAGTCAGGTTAGATCAGCTCGTGTCACAAATATGAAGCACAAAAAGTGTCAAAAAATCATTTCTCATCACTATATCAAAATTGCCATTTATTTCTGTAAGGCACACACCACATATTTCTGTAAATTGCTCAGCTCCAAAGTATCCCTCCACCATGGTTCTTGTATTATGTAGCATGTGTGAATGGCACTTACAATGACCAGGATAAATGCTTCTAACTAAAGGTAGTGCAAATGCCCTTAAAACAGCCTAGGGCTCATAGGGTTTCTCCTATCCTTTGGATTTGAAAAACCACCTTATTTAGAGAGCTAGAATTTTACATGTGATTTTTCCTCTCTCATCTCTCGGTTTAGATTTTCTTGCTCCAAATTTCAAATTGAAATCGAGACTTTCATATAACACACACTCTTCAGTTTACTGATAGTGAAACATTTCTGGGGTATTTTGTGTCATACTGCTTGTCACACTTAAGTTGTTTACAAGAAAAAGATAATTTTCTCATTTCATCCGATATTGATTTTCATACATTTTTACATAACGATTTTTAGCCATCCATTACAAATGGCATCATTTGATAATTTTGTCTTCTTGTATCTTCTGTCTGTATCTTAGCAATGTGATTCTCAGCTTTGTGTCATTAGACAGAATTAAAAGACATATCTTGTGTTGAAATAGTTATCTTTGACAAAAATTGGCAAGCAGCAATGAGGGGGCCAAACAAAGTTGTGACTGCTGATGATCTAGTTTCTCTCTCAGGAAAATCCAAAATGGGCAATTGTTTATAATGAGTGGGTAAAATTTGCAATGATCATCAATATGAGTATGAAGAGTATGACTAGCCATTGGATTTTTTTTGCTAACCCAACATCATCATGATATACTGTAACCTCTAAACGCAGGTTCGCTAATTATAGCGCCTCCCAGTGGCCAAATTACACCAAATTTGTTGTGTACCCTTGGGAGGGGATCAGTTGTCATGTGACCAAGTTTCGTTAACATACATCAAAGCGTTCCCAAGATATGAGCTCACTTACTGTTTGCCGACTTTGCCCCATTGGATTTGCCTTTATTACTGCAATGTTATGACAAAATGAGTCATAACAACTTCTGATCACAATGAAACTGTCATAAATGGACTCAGCATCCTCAATAGCCCCTAAAATGACACCAAGATTGTGAAAATGTGATCATTATTAGTAGATGTATGTGTGCAGTCAGTATTCTGGCCAAGGTGAGAAAGCGCCCCCCAGAGGGGGGGCAAAACGGGGTCAGAAAATTTGCACCCCGTCATTTTTCAACAGTAGGACCCCAAATAAAGCAAATAAAACGAAAAAATCAATTTTAGCAAAAAAATCCTACGGAATTACAATTCGTACCCCACTAAGAGGTGTAACCATCAATGCAGCTTGCAAGGGAGATCGCGCGGCACGCCCCCCCCCCCCGAAATATTTTCTCCCCGGATCTGCATCAATCTCATGATTGACCTCTAGCGCCTCCGGTTGACGGAAATCCGTCGTAGCGACGGAAAACTTTAATCCATGGGGATGTCATGTGTTAACAGTAACATCTGTAAAATAATAGAAAAACGATCCATCATTTTGTTGTTTGTTAAGAAAATGTAAGCATTGTGGAAATGTGTTCACTGCCTGCATATTGTGCGAAAACGACATGAAATGTGTGAATGGCCGCAATGTGTTTAGAGTTTTGAAAACGTGACAACTGTTTGGACAAACGCTATGTCAGTCACTGAAAAAAACTGTAAGTCATTTATTCGTTTGAAATGTAGGCTACATGAGTTAACTAGCTTGTGATATTTTCCGTCTAGCAAGTAGCCTAGTTGAGCTTTGCGTCAATGATTTTCATTCTGTCAAATTTACCTGCACTCGTAATGGCCGTGGACTAGACTACGGGTAGCCTAAATCTGTTTTGAGCATTTACATGTAGATGCATGCTCCTCCAGCAGTCGCTTCTTCTTAATTCTGCCTTTTCCAGCCCCCTCTTTCTCTTTCCTCTTCTTGCCTTCCATATTAATCAAGCAAACACCTAATCCGTTCAATATCAAAACGCTACTTTCACGAATAGTGTAGGCTAAGAGGCCATGCCATTCGAGGAGGGGCCGCTCATCTATCCCCCTACATTTCTGTAATAGACTGACCTAGCAAACGTATTTGCCATTCCCAGGAGGCTTTGCTGTTCTATTTTGAATTTATTTGTGACGAAAAGAGTTAAATAACACTTTTTAATAATATGAAGAATTAAATGAAGACACCCAAGGCTACACACAAATGCACTGATCGGAGAGAACTGAGATGAATAGGCCTGTAATTAATATAAGGTAACCATGACTAAGGTATATCGCAACTGAATGGTTCAAACAGTGGTTGGTTTCCATATCAAAGTAATTAACGATGAGCGATTTCAGATGACGGAAACACTTGAGAAAATATCTTATGATAACAAATGTTCCAGCAGCCGCTCAGGCACGTCTTGTAAATGAAACATCAGGCCGGCCGGCCGGCCTGGCGGGAAATGTCCCGAAGCTCCCGATTACCACTCCGCCCCTGAGAAGACATCTGCGTTGCACCGGCATTCCTCTTCTGGCCAAGAAGCTACTTGGTCAATTTGAATGGGTTTGCCAAGAAAGCTGCCCTCTTCCTGGCTCTCTCCTTCCGCCTCCTTCTGTGGAACTGTGCCCTCCATAAGGTCAAGAGTCGTTTCCTTACGATCTCTCTCAGGTCCGATAGGCCGGCTCTCTCGATTTCCCCTGCTGACTTGAATTGCCTCTTCAACAGCCGGAGTTCTTCTCTGAGGCCCTGGATTTTCCTCACACTGTGGTTTAGAGTATATGCTGATGAAGCAGGCTTGGGAGTCTCAGTTTCAAATCGCTCAGCAACAATGCTCACCAGGCGTGTAGGAACGCAGTTAGCATTGGGGGGGACAAGGAGGAGGTCCGTGCCGCGTGCGGCAAAATATTTTTATTTTAATAAATAAAGGGGGGCGAATTATTAGTCACACAAGAGATCAAAACTTATTGCTGAAGTTTTAAAGGCCCTCTGTAAGATGCCGCTTTGAAAATATGTATTTCAGTCTTTTTCTTTGATATGTAACCTATTTTTGGAACTGATTGGGAAGAACATCTGCGCATATTCAGAACACATTTCTTCCCTGAAAACGCACACAGCTATGTCTGTAGGCCTTGTGGATTACTTTTTCTCATTGGAATACAGCAAGAACATGATGCCTTTTTTATACACGAATGCTGAGATTGCGTTACACATCCATTGGAGCGACCTCTCAACAAACTGTACTGTAAGCTAAACATTGTTTTTCGTTTCTGGGAGATCCCGTATCTCGTTTTGGACTGTCGGATTCGTATGTTTATTGTTTGGACTTATGGACATTAACTTTGGGGGGTGGTTGTGCTTTACGAAGCTTTCTGTTAATAAGCAAGTGTCGGGCCTTCAGCTCAGCCCTACGTGGTGAAGAACTCATTAACTGTTTATGACACAATAAAATACTGGCTACTGTTGACATTACAAAAACTGCATAGACTTTTATGTTTCAGTTTTACAGGTATTTGCATGCAAAACATGCAATCCAGCATTTTTACACTACATTTCTTGGTTGGGAACTGTATGTCCAGATGTCCACATTCAAATACATTCCAGTAAAAAGCAAATCTTTTTTTTTTTTCTTTTTACTGTTCACTAGGCCTACAGGAGGTGCAGTATAAATACTGTTTACAGTAGACTATGATAGAACCGAAAAAGTTTTACAGCATTGCAGTGAACAAAATATCCATGAAACACAAGAGCATTCTGAACAAAAAACAACAGCAAAAAGCCCAGATAAAAAGGGGGTGAACAAAAAAAAGCACAATATTACTGTGTCTAATCTCTGCACCTGCTCCTCTCAGTGCTCCTGCACCTCTCACTGCATCTCTCACTGGGCCTGCTCTTCTCCCTGGGCCCCTTACTCTTACTCTTGCTCGTCCAGACATTACGGTATTTGTCTTATTCAGTTTCTGCTTCCAAAAACATCACCTCCTCTTTTCACTGTGTACTTTACAGTAAGTGTCAATGTAATAGAGAGCAATAACCCCTGCCACTGAGTCTAAGATAGACTGGAATCAGCTGTGGTTGGCCCAATTTACCCAACATAAATCATCTCTGTGTCAATTATTCGATTGTTTGTTTATTATCAGCTGAGATATATTGCTTTTGAATTGATAACATTGCAGAAACAGAGGTTTTTATACTGTATCTAAGGTTTGGAATATTGTGTTAACTATTGTGGGATGTTGTGTGTTAACATTCGAAAATAATACAAAAACGATCCATTATTTTGTTGTGAGGTATAGTTTGTCTGTTAAGAAAATGTAAGCATTGTGAAAATGTATTCACTGACTGCATACTGTGTGAAAACAACGTGAAATGTGTGAATGGTATGGCCACAAAAGACCGATGCTGTGCTAACTGTGTTTAGAGTTTTGAAAATGTGTCAACTGAATGGACAAACGCTTGTTAGCGATTGAAAAAAACTGTAATTATTAACGGCATTTAATAGAACAATGTGGATTCTTGCAACTTCCATAGAAACTATTAGCATTGAGTATTGTTAAGTCACGTTTAATATAACATGGTCAAAAGACATAGCCGTAACGTTGCTCCACAACTCGAAATAGGTGGGCGGTCACGCACGTAAAGTCACGTCACGGACAGTCAAATCCGATCTGAGTGTTGGGAGCTGTTCAGACTGAGACGCATCTGTCCATATCCAATACGAATGCGATATGAAACTACCTCCTAGATGTGGTTTGCAACCGTTTCGCAAAAATCGGATTTCATGTGACCTGTCACTGTTCAGACTTCAAAAGTGACATCCGATACAAATCTGAATGGGCTAAGAATCGGATTTTGGCTGGCAGTCTGAACGCAGCCTAAGGCCACTATCGAAGCATCTTGGGCCTCCATAAGACCTCAGCAGTGCCACAGGCTGATTGCCTCCATGCCATGCCGCATTGAAGCAGTCATTTCTGCAAAAGGATTCCCGACCAAGTATTGAGTGCATAACTGAACATAATTATTTGAAGGTTGACTTTTTGTATTAAAAACACTTTTCTGTTATTGGTCGGATGAAATATGCTAATTTTTTGAGCACCACGGTTCAAACACTTTCGAACGGCATCAGTTCAACACCAGGTTCGCTTTCGGTGAAAAAACGCCTTATGAGGGATAAACATGGAGCTGGGTGGTTGGAGAATATTTTTCATCCGTTTGACTTAAGTTTCAACAGAAGGCATTTTTCCACCAAAAATGAACCTGGTGTTGAACTGGTGCCGTTCAGAATTCTTTGAACCGGGGTGATATCTAGTGAACCAGCCCGCATTTACACCAGTTCTGAACCGAACCAAGGATGTGTCATCAACAGTGGGTGGTGCATGCAAAAGCAAAAGTTAATGAGATGCATAAACGGGAGAGTGATATGACCAGTTCTCCCATAAAAAAACGGCAGAAACTAGCTGTTTAAAATGCTAGTCAACGTCTGCAGTGTAATGCTAGTTGAATCGTTTTGTTTACTCATAGCAACAGTTGATATGGATGGAAAACTCATGCTTTTAGCCTTCTCCCCTCTGAATTGCGCAATGACACGCCCACTCCGGTTCGCAAGAAAAAACAAGTATTTTTTGTTTTGACTTCCGAACCAAGGTGCCACGTTCCGAACCGGCTTTTGTTTGGTGGAAACACGACAAACGGTTCAAATGTTGGTTCGCGAACGGGAACGGAGCTGGTTCTCTGTCGGTGGAAAAGGGCCTAGTGATGCTGGGGTGTTTTCCACGTGAGTTTGGCCGTCGACTCATTCAGGGCAAGCTCTCTCTCTGACACCTCCACCTCCAAAATTCATCTGAGGAAGGTCTATGCCTGAAACATTGTGAATACTAAATACATGTTTGCATGCGTAATGAACAGTGTGCGGGATTCTCTCGTACCTCCAGCTGTTTTACCTGAGAGTGAGGTACTTCCACCTGTATTTGTTGCTGATGAGGCTTTTCCGTTAAAAGTCAACTTGATGCGACCATATCCAGGTGAGTTTATCACATAAGAGCCTACCTATGCAATATCACTATGTTAGTTTATGTGATGATGAAAAGAATGTTATCTGATCGATGATGTAGGCTACTCTGTTTTCTGTGTCACCTGTGTTCAAACACACACAATTTCCCTGCATTCTGTACGCCCAGCATGCATGTGACCAATACATTTCTTTATCCTTCTTTGTGATGGTAGTCTGTTTTTAATGGCACAGTAACAAAGACTGTTAATCTGTAACAGCATAATTTACAGGGGCGTCACAAGTCTTCTTTTCCTCTTGGCACACCTTGTGATAATCGACAGTCTATACAAAGAATAATCTGATGTTAATTTGTTGTTCTTTTTAATGCCTCTTTGGATAAAAGTGTCCTAAATAACCATACAAATAATTACTCAAAAGGCGCAAACCTCTCGGCTGAGCAGCGGACCTACAACTACCGTCATTGCCGAGCAAGTCAAGGAGGGTGGTTGAAAATGCCTTTGGTATTCTTGCTGCCAGGTGGAGGGTTTTTGGAAAGGCTATGGAGTGCTCACTGGAGACTGCTGAGGATGAAACTAGAGCGTGTGTGGCTCTACACAACTATTTAAGTAACCAAACTGAGCGGGCAAGGTACATTCCTGTCAACTATGTTGATGCTGATGATGCACAGGGAGAATGGAGGCAGGCAGTTGTAGCAACCTTCTCCACACAGGACGCCTCACAGCCGACCGTGCCACTCAGCTTGGTGGTGAAGTACGGCGCCGTCTTACTAATTATTTTCAGACCCCAGCAGGCAGGTTTGCCTATCAGGACACTGTCCTCCAGAGAGGCCTGGTACCACAGCTGAATGCTGTGTAGTTTGTTTTCTGTTTTAGGTGGTTGTGAGTGAGAGAAACTGTGTGAGTGAGCATGCATGTGTGACGAGGCTGCCAAAAAAAGTGTGTGTTTTTTTAATTATTTGATTTGCTGAACAAATGTTTTCTTTAATCAGAAATTTGTGCCTAAACTATTCAACTAAACTGAGGTCCATTCCTCAAATGTAAAAAAAAAGGAAACACAAAAACCTATTAACGCAAAAGTTGGGGAAAAGTGCATTTAACAATTAAAAAAAACCTAGTTTTGTTCATACACTTGCATGAGTTGTTTAATTTCACTCATAAGTCCTCTGGCCATCTCTGGCAGCTGCTCTTGAAGGAAAAAGCCCACATAATTCCCAAAAGATGTGTAAATGTTTTGGGAAGCCTGATGTCGCCGTGCCTCCCTTATCTCATCCAGCCTGTCGAAGAGAGCAGCATCCACTGGATCCATGTCGATACTTCGTCTCCTCTTCTTTCTGGCAGCAGCCCCAGTCCCAGAATCCTCAGTGGAGGCTGAGGATGTGGATGCTGATGCGGATGCTGCTGCTGCTGCCTACCAGACGACTAAAGCCTACCTTACATTGACAGACTTTGCAAAGATTTGGAAAAGA
The DNA here is from genome assembly GCF_963854185.1 of Sardina pilchardus. Classification (NCBI taxonomy): domain Eukaryota; kingdom Metazoa; phylum Chordata; class Actinopteri; order Clupeiformes; family Clupeidae; genus Sardina; species Sardina pilchardus. The sequence continues at coordinate 5,791,602 of NC_085001.1, read as the reverse complement.
TTTTTGAAAGACTAGACTGTGACTGGAAACTTGATGAATTGTCTTTAGATGTGAGAGGGTGAGACTGTAGTCTTTCAAAAATCTTTTCCAAATATTTGCAAAGTCTGTCAATGTAAGTGTTGGGAGCTGTTCAGACTGAGACACATCTGTCCATATCCGATACGAATGCGATATGAAACTACCTCCTGGATGTGGTTTGGACCCATTTCGCAAAAATCGGATCTCATGTGACCTGTCACAGTTCAGACTTCAAAAGCAACATCCGATTCCAATCTGAATGAGCTAAAAATCGGATTTTGGCTGGCAGTCTGAACGCAGCCTTAGACATATCTAGGCTATCTAGAAATATCGAGGCAAAGCCTTAACTCGGGTATTAAGTTAAGTGATCCTACGATAGGCTAGCAATTATGTGATAAATTTGTGAAACTCGGCTTTCAGCTCAGATCTGTGCGTGTTCTGGTGGTTGGGATGACTTTGGCCAATTGGGAAACGTGGAGATACCGGTAGGGAAATCTAGGGTGGTCTTTTTTAGTGTCTAACATAAAAAAATCGATGGTCATCAGATTTTGTATGGTATGCACGACCATAGTGGTGACATATTTGCATGCGCAACATAGTTAGAAACGCTTTCGAGTTTCGAAATGTTTGAAGAGGCGGAGCTACACCATAAGATGTATGAGAGAATCACACACGAGAGAACTTCGTTTTTCAATGGATATGGAATGGATTGGTTAGTCAGTAGGATTGGTCAGGAGGGCGGTAGTTCTTCACGATTTGAGCTATAACTTAACACATAACCTGCTCCCGACTAGGTTTGGTTGGCAGCATAAGACACCATGGTGATACAGCGACTCTAAAATAGATCCACTTTTGTATGACAGCCAATGCAGGAGATACACCAACCCGACGGTTGGACGTCTGGAGGAGTTGTATGGGGTTGGGAGGAAATTGGTCCGGTGTGTCCCAGTTCGTTGGAGGTAGGGAGACTTTTTTCCCGTCGGGATCTTGTCGAGAGACTTTGAGCTTGCTCAGTCGGGGCTAGCTTTAAGGTTGCCAACTTTCTCAAATCCAAATCAGGGACACCCCGATTTCAATGTGGGAATGTTAGAAAGACGTGTGCCTTGTAGAATATGGGTTTGTTACTTGCATTGCTAAATGTAGGGCTAAGGGAATGGTCATAATCCGAGATAATGTTTATTTCTCCAATAGAAATACTTTGACACCGGACCTCCCGTTTGCCTCCTAAAGGGGAGTGGCAGTTGCAAACCCTACATCACAATGAAACCAGAATTTATCCTCATATGAATCGTCTCGCTTTATAAACAGTCTCTGTTCGCGTTTTTCTTTTAAACGTTTTTTATAAAAAGGAGATATCAGTTAACAACAATGACAAGCCAGCTGGCGCTCAAACGCGTTCCCAATTACGTTATGAGTAACATAACGTGAATTAGTTTTGCTGCAATAGAGATTTAAAAAATTAGACTCATCTAAACTCATCTCGACTCAATTAGATCATCTCTATGTAATATGCTGTTTTGATATTGACATTGTAAATGTAAAAGATCTCTAAGAAGAGTGTAAAGCAGTTTGCCGTAATGTTAACCACAACGTTGATGCTGGAAAAAAGAAATAGTGAACAGCCCATTACAACCTAACTACGTGGCGGGCCGAATCTATAATAAACTAATGTATGCTCGGTGGGTTGCATTTAGGTGTGTGGCGGGCCGCAATTTGGACACCCCTGAGCAGCCCCTATGGTTAAGAATCACTAGTTTACATGACTTTTGGGCTGACAAGGTTTGAAATACGGGACAGGAGCTGTCCCTGAGGGGACAAATCAATATTACTCATAATTCGGGAAATCCCAGGTAATACGGGACTGTTGGCAACCCTAATGACAGCATACCCTTAGCCTGGCACGCCCTCCCGCCCTGTCGCTGGTCTGGTCAACTGCTAATCGGGAAGGATTTCTGAGTTCCCGAAATCTGCAGAACTACCCCCTTTGGTCGAGAACAAATCAACTTTGAGCAGCTCCAACGGCTCTGGGTAGAGGCGTGTTCAAGGCAGAGGAAAGAGTGTTGTTATTGGTTTAAACTCGGCAAACCGCTTTCTGACATCGACCAGTAGCAAATCGAGGCACTTAAAGGAGGCGGGTCAACCAGCGCTTGGAGAAACCGTGTTAGCACAGGGTCTTGGTCAGACCAGAGCCCATTTATGGAGAGCCGGTCCACTGGCCATTAACTCCATTGTACCTGCATTGTACCTGCAGTTCCAGTTGCAGTTCCACTAGGGCCGATCACGAGCAAGTGATCAAACAATGGGGGTCTATGGGGCTAGACAGCTAAATTGGTCTGTTTCACCTGATTGTCATTAAAAAAATCGAAGATTGGATTTTAGTTTCCGCAAGCTCAATATGGGTTATAGGTCGAAAGTTGAATGAACAAATACTTATGGCCCTTTGGTTTCTCACAGGCTTGGTCGTTGTTGCCCATAACACACTAGCACCCTGCTAATGAATGACGTCATTGACACGGTTGAAAGGCTTTTTAGAGCAATTAAGGGACTTAAAAAATCTAATACTCACGCAATCACACGCTAATCACACGCAATATTCCGATTTCTACACAAAAAATCATATCCAGAGAAAAGGTGATTTTAGGAGAAACTCCCCTTATTAGACATTCTCTGGTCAGATTAAAGTCTCGCAGAGCCTTTCAAGTCGATGGCAATCAGGCTAGCATACCCTGGCTTTAAGCGCAACATACCTCGCTAGGCCACTATGCGAGCTTCGTAGGACACCCAACAGGTTTGGTTGGCAGCATAAGACACCATGGTGATACAGCGATGCTAAAACAGATCCACTTTCGTATGACAGCATACCCCGGCTTTGAGTGCAACATACCACTTATCAAGCTTCGTAGGACACCCCCACATGTCATGTTATCTGTCACTGGGGAGCGAGCTAACTAAGACGCTACTGGGAAGAGGGTACTATCCAGCCTGCACGCTTGACTTCTGGACATAGCCCTGGTCGGTGTTATGATTTGTAGAAAGTATTCTACCTCAGGCCACTAGCTGTCAGTAGCGTTCCTTAAGTAAATGCATTTTACGTATAGCTTGCCAGAATTAACGAGACACATGTAAATCTATGTTTGGAATAAAGCAACATAAAAGACAAAGCAGTTCTTTATTTTAAGAGAACAAAACATGGTACCAGGAGTGAAACTACCGTGAGTGAGTGAAGATACTTTCAGAACGAAATTTTACTGGAGGCATTGTGAAACTTGACAATATGGATAGTTTGAAGCCACCCGAGCACTTGAAGCTAAATGTCGACAGCAATTGGCACACTTTTAAGCAGCAGTTTCGTCTGTATATTGAGGACAATGGGACTGGATTCCAAGCCGGATGCAAGAAAGGTAGCTTTACTGCTTTATAGCTGGCACACAAGTCATTGAAGTGTACAATACTTTCGTTTTTTAATTGGAGGATGATCGTTTAAAATTGGATGCAGTGCTAGGCAAGTTGAGGCTCACTGCTCTCCAAAGAAAAATGAGACATACGAGAGAAATGTGTTCCATTCTTGGCTGCAGCAGCAAGGCGAAAGTTTTGATAGTTTTTTGACGGATCTGAAGATAAAAGCACAGTCGTGCAATTTTCACACTCTCAAAGACTCAATGATCAGGGACCAGATCGTGTTCGGCATTGGAGATTAAAAAAAAAGTCAGAGAAAGACTGCTCAGAGAAGTGGAATTGACGCTAGAGGGAGCACTCAAGATTTGCTATGCAAGTGAGTTGTGCCAAAAACACGTGAAGACGTTTAGCGAAATGATGACTGTTAGCGTGAATGTCAAAGAAACTGCAGATGTTGGTGCCGTCTCAAAGCCGGATAACGCTCGTCAAGGCATGCGAAGCGGACAGAAAAAGGGCCCATTCCACTGCAAGAGATGTGGCTCACAGCACAAGCCAAGGGAGTGTCCAGCCTTTGGTAAGCAATGCAATAACTGTCAGGGGAACCATTTTGCTAAACAGTGTTTTGTGAAAAGAGAAGATAAACAGAAAGGCAAATTAGTTCTTGTCGTGGAGGACACTGAATTGAGTGACACATTTTTTTTGTTGGCATGGTGAACTGTGAAAATAAACCAGAAGATCACATATATATGCTGTTAAAGAAGATAAATGGATAGCACCACTGCAAATAAATGGGACTATAATTACGCTGAAATTGGATAGGCCTACTGGTGCAAAAGCAAATTTGATGAGTGTGATGGATGTGAAAACAATGAGAGAAAAACCTAAAACACAAAGAAAAACACTTGCGCTGAAAGACTACAATGGACAGAGCATCAAGTGTTTGGGCACATGCAAGCTTAAACTCACAGTGAAAGACTAGAAATGTGCATGTCCGAGGACCTGCAAGAGTGGTCTTGCTCATGTGCAGATCGCCAAAAGGATCGCAACGGTACCTCATTTTCGAAAATCGACCATACGGGTCAAAAGTTACAAGGATACAAGCAGGTTTATTTGTCACATATGCATATCATTACTAAACTAAAGAATGCAGTGAAATTGTCAGTCGTGCTAGTAGAGGGAGCCTGTAAGTGTGTGCGTGCGTGCATTTCACTTTTCATGAGTGATGGATTTACATTATACATCAAGACTTAATAGATTAGGGGGGGATTTAGACTTCAGAGGGTTAATGATTGGCCTCAAATTCAACCCTTTGCTCTGTAACATTTAATTACAGAAGTTAATTTACTTGGTACACAACATGTGGCAAGGTCTCTTGCACTGCTTCTTTTTACTTTTGGATCTCTAGTATTGCTTACCACTAGCTTGAATAAGAACTCTAATGTAAGAGCTTCATCTACTGGACAATATTGTTCCTGCAGCTAAAGCTTTTCTCACAGACAAGCTCTTTACTCAGTCCTATGACTTCTTCAAGTCATTAATCTACGTTAAATCCCACTCATAAAAAATCAATAAAGCAGTGGTTTTTGCTGTGACTGCTGCTTACAATGCATAGATGCTACAAACTACAAGTGACACTGTCCTGAAAGGACTGGATTATTTGCGGAAATTGTTCATTAAACATCAACAAAACAATGTTTACCCATTCTGATGGATGCATTAACTCACAGTGCATAACTGATGCTTACCAGGTGAGATTTTGGCTGATAGGTCACTTTATGTAGGCCAAAAATATTTTGCCCATTCTGTTTGCTGTTGCTATTCCCACTATAGCCACTGCTATTTAATACAGGCGAGATTTTATTTACAGTATTATAAATATATTATATTATATTATTATTATTATTTATTTATTGTTGTGTTGTGGTCGCTGCAAGGTCATGGCTTGTTCTGGCCCACGACTCCTCCGCAAACTGGATGTTTGTCATTTTGGCATGTGATCAGGCAAATTATTATTCATCCTGTGCTCCACATATCTGGCTTGCAGAGATGTGTACATTGCACGGATGAATGTCCCTGGCCTCATCCTTTTTTTCTTTTGCAGGATGTGGTTTTTGACTATGCCAAACCACCCCTCCACATGTGCATTCGTCTCCCTTGTTTTGCCATCCTCTGTCTCCTCCTCAATGTCCTTTGCATGGCGACTCAAGTCCCCCAGCCTCACACCACTCCATCAGGGGAATATGGGCATGTATAATGCACCAGAAGGGCTCTGAGGATGGCAGGACAGTGGTAGACATCGACCTCTGGGGATTCTTCCTCGCCGTCAATGGTTGCTGCAGCATCATCAGACACACCTTGGAAAAGGGCTCTGAAGGGATATCTTCCCACTGTGTTGGATGGCTCCACATCATTGGCGATGAGGGCAAGGTCCTCCATCTCACCTGGCTCACATCTTATCCCACCAATCAACTTTCTGAGTTTCTGGTCATTGACCTCCACAGCAGCGGTCCTGCTTTTGGCAAGCAAAATGACAGACATGGCCCGGAAAATGTCTGTCCCCTTCCTCAAGGGACTGGATGTTCTGCAGTCTGGCAAACACATAAATGAGGAACTCCTTGTGGCCTTTGTCTGCCACATGCTTACCAATCACCTGACCGACTGCTTTCAAGATGTGGGCAGAATAGAGCCGTAGCACCGTGTAGCTCGTGATGGTTCTCCACTTCCGTCTGCCCTGACATATGTGGCAAAACACCTGGCGAGGTGTTTTCCTTGTTGAAAGAAAGAAGGGAGGCCCAGCTGAAGTCTGTCTCTGTGTGCTCGAGCCTCCGCACTGTGCACTGTGTACTGTACTGTGCCACAGTATGCACAAGGCGCATGAGCCAGTGGGTGATGATGAGAATTGAGTGGTCATTAGACAGCATCTCTGCCACAGGCAAGGGGGGAGCGCCACGACCCTGTCCAGCCAAAACGACAGCATAATAAAGCACACGCTTCTTTTGTTCAGGGATTTTCGACACCACACTACCTGTAGCATCCAGGTACAGGCTCACAGGTGTCTTCCTTCTGAGGTGAGCAACCAGGATCCCTATCCCTGTTTCACTATACATATGGGTACAGAAAGGGTCCACCTGGAAATGTTGGATGTAACCAGGGACGTGCAGATAATTGGCATCAGTTTCCCGCATTATCCTCTGTGTGAGGAGAACCTCCAATGTCACATTTTCATGAAGCAGTGAGCTTTTTCCGAATTCATAAGAGATAGAACATCTCTGCTGAGACAGCTTGTGTGGTTCCCAGCCCTAATCTGCTCTATGGGTGTGTTACTCAGCATGTTGTAGTAAGTGTTGCTAACATCTTGCCTAATCTTTCGGGCAATTCTGCCTCTTCGCACGTTTGAAGCATGCCTTTTTCGTGTATTTCTCATATACAGTCATGGTTGAAATTGTTGGCACCCATGCTAAAGTTGACTAAAAAGAAGAATATCAAATCATCTTTTGAAAATTGATTTTAATGGCTTAAGTAATAAAATTAGGAAAAATCCAACCTTTAAGGACACCAATTTTCTTTGTGAATGAATAAAGTATCATAAATAAATAAATCTTCTTCCCAAAATACTGAGGTCAAAAATATTGGCACCCCTATGTAACCCTATGGGAATTTAACACATAGGGTTAACATAGGGGCAGGCAGTTTTTTTTATTTTTAAAGGCCACGTATTTCATGGATCCGGGATACTATGCATCCTGATAAAGTTCCCTTGGTCTTTAGAACTAAAATGTACCCACATCATCACACACCCTTCACCATACCTAGAGATAGGCATGGTGTTTTGTTCAGTTTTCTTCAGTTAGCCTATTAGCCTGTTTGATGCTCATTGAACTCAATGCAAATCAAACAAGCTAATAGGAGTTACTGGTAATCTTGGACTGCGCATGCTCAATTCTTCACAACGCAGCTTTCAAAAAGCGTGACCGCCAAGGATCGGCAAAATGATTGGAACAACGGCACTGGAAGAGGCGGGACATGTGCAAACCGGTGTAAACACCCGCCATCTTTGCGTTACGAAATTACCCCATGCATTTCAATGGGCGATTTTTCCAGTGCAGCGTGCCTTGTCTCCTCATATATAAGTGTCTCTGGTACAATTGCTTAGTCACGCCGTAGCTGGTTTTATGTCTACCATGGACGGTTATGATGTTATGGCTTATTCTCCAGTTGTCAATGGAGAAATTGTATTGGATTCTTACATCAGGAATCGGCTGTGGGCGGGACTGTCGAGCTCTATTACTGTGCGTTCACACCGCCGGCGACTTGAGCTTCCAAAGATTCCGGAAGTCATTCATTTTTAATGGAAGCTGGCTTCTCTCAGCTGCCAGAAGCAACTAATCCGTCGGCGTCGCGTTTTGGGCGTCTTGAGCGACTAGAGAAAGTTGAAAGTGGTTTAACTTTATGGTAATGAGCTATGACGCGGTTCAGCGACCAAACGACCAGCAACGAACATAGAATGCTACTACGTCAGAGCGGCCAAAGTATCCAAGCTTCCCACGGCGTCCTTTACAGGGCGTCCAGAGCGATTTTGGAAGCTCAAGTCGCTCTTGGTCTGAACGCACAGTTAGAGTTCCCATCTGTGCCCCTCCACGGCGCCTCGCTGGAAGTCGAAACCCCTCCTTCCATCAAAGCCCTGCAGAGCTACTTCCGCGATCGCGGAGAAACCATATGTCACGGAGGGTCAGGCGGGTGCGGCTCTCAACACGATGGCCGTGCTGCAATCCTACCAGGCTGAGATGGCGGCTAGCGGGGCGTGAGATAGAGGAGAAGGACGACACATTGGAGGAGCTACGCCGAGTAACCGACTTAGACCTCCGTGCAACGAAAGCTGCAGCCCAAGCCACGGGGCCATGTCGAACCTGGTGGTCCTCGAGCGCCACTAATGGCTGAATCTCACGCAGATCCATGACCGAGACAAGTCCTTCCTACTAGACGCCCCACCGTCGCCAGGCGGTCTCTTTGGCGAGGCGATTTCTGTGCTGAGAGAGAAGTTTGAAGCGACCCAGAAGCAATCTGCGGCGTACCAGCACGTGTTTCCTCATCGTCAGCATTCCACTGTCCACCAGCACACAGAGCAGCATGGAGCAATACAGAGACGTTCACAGGTTGGCTATGAAGGGGAACGTCTAGGTTACTGGGTAACCACGGTTCCCCGAATGAGGGAACGAGACGCTGCGTCGCCTTGCCGTGCGCTTCTATTTCTTTGGTCACGCTGAAGCAATGGTTGAGGAAGTAAGCAGGCACGCCGCGAGTACTTATAGCCACAGGGGCGGGACTAAGGTGCGCGTGCCTGCAGCCAAGTGATTGGCTCTTGGTGTTATACAGCTTCAGTAAGTTGTCCTAAAGGACTCTGTCGTCCTATTAGGGTAAAAAAATGGAAACGCACGGCAAGGCGACGCAGCGTCTCGTTACCTCATTCGTGGAACCGTGGTTACCTGGTAACCTAGACGTTCCCCTCCATATCAGTCACGAGACGCTGCGTTGAAGACGCTATGGGAATGTTGTAGCACCGTGCCATGCGCGTCCCCTCCCAGGAGGCAACACAGTCCTCTATTTTTGTGTGGGCTAACCAACCCAGTTACAGCGCCCTCCATAATTATTGGCACCCCAGGTTAAGATGTGTTCTTTAGCTTCTAATAAATTCTTTTTTTTTCCAAATAATATAGGACCACAATGAAAAAAAGCGTAACATTTATGTAATTAATTTAATATTATTTAATATTTAATTAGACATGACCTAATTAGCATATCTAAACATAAATACAGAAAACTTGCGATACGTTTTTTTCTCCTATTTACCAGTTGAATACTCACAAAGTTTCATGAAGATATCTCTAAGTTAAAAATGTTACCCTATTCACCTATGTTGAGATCATTTTAGGATGTTTACCTTTTTAGCCTTTCTAAAAGCTGTTTTGTAATAAAATGTTAATAAAAAGTGATACATCAATATGTCCAACATGAAATCATTATTTTTTTGACAAATATATAATAAAAATCATCATCTTTAACCAAAATGAAAGACATTATTTGAGTTATTTATTATTATATTTATTTATTATTTATCAGCAAAAAACGCATGCATTCTAATTGGGGTCATTTTTGACCCCACTCATGGAAGAGTGTAGGTATTGGTAGCCTATGCATCTAAGGGTTAATGAGGGCTAATAGACAGGTCATTTGCTCAACTTTTTGGGCCTAGTTTTCTGTCAAAGTTTTCTCAATGGATTCCTGGTCAGAACCCCTATTGAAACAGATTAAGACTTGGGGCATGTTAAATTTTGTCAAAAAATTCAAGATGGCCGCCGTATGGGCAATTCCATATCAGTTGGAACAGGTCCAACACCATGGTCCTCAGTTTTTCCTGATTTTTGGTCAAAATGTTCCTCCATGTCTCATTAGAGGAAAACCAAAATTTTAGCTTGGTATCTTGTTTAGTTTCTGAGATATGGCTCTTCAAATGTGGATAGACGTGTCCTAAAAAAAAGCCGAAAATGCCTGTATTTAATGAGCACCACTTTTTTTAAAACCCCTCTCCTGTCTTAAGCCTACTGTACCATATTATTTTCTAAAAATTTGAACACTGGGGCAGTACCCTGTTTAGTTGTCCAATATCACAAAGGAATTATAGTCCTTCCCACCATTGAAGACTTATTCATCGAAACAAACCCTTTTTTTTTTTTAAAGCAATGAAAAACAAAAAACCTGTTTTTGTTCTCTTATGGTCATGAATGGATAGCACTCACATTTTTAAAACTTCACATATATATAGTCCATGAGTCAGAGAACATGTTGAAAAAAAATTGAAATGGTAAGTTTTCGTATTTCGAGGCTATGGGCCTTCAAAGATGGCCAAAATGGTGTTTTTTCCTAAAAATGCCAATTTCATTGCCTTTTTTCAAGGACAAGATGAAATGCAAATCCAACATTGCTTTTTTCCTGCAATAGTATGCCACTTTGTAGACCATGTGAATGTGGTAGATCCGACCTGTTCATTTTAATATCCCCTCAGTACATGTCTGAAGTTAGAAAAGATGAAAAATTGTCATGGCTGAAGGAGGTGTTGGTTCGATTTTTATGAACCTCTTAGAAGGACAACCCATTTTTTTCTGTTTGAGGGATCGGAATGCCGTCCAATAAACAGGATAAAAATGTTATATCCCATTTTTACTCTTTATTGACCCCTTAGAATATGTCCAAAAGTTGTCAAAAATGAGAAAGGCGACTAAATTGAGGGGCTTAAAATGGCCAAGTGAATCACGTCACACAAGGCTAAAAATGTAATATAAGACAGATGAGATACTGAGGGAGAACACTGTGAAATGTATAACCCCTGTTACGATGGCCTTTGAACCCACTGTGTTAACTGAGGTTAAGGGCTAAAAACCACCAACCACCGATCCGGTGGTCTCAAACTTTTTCATATCTCTTGATAGAAAATTTGAGACTTGAAACTCATACATGTTGTTCATCTCTTCAAACCGGCTTTTTGAAGAGATGAACAACAGCCTTTTTAAAGTTTACTTCCTGTTTTAAACCAACTTCCGGTTATCACAGGAAGTCATGGATGGTCTCAAAAAAACGCTTTGAAGAGATGAACAACATATATGAGTTTTAAGTCTCTATAAATTTTCTATCAAGAGATATGAAAAAGTTGGAGACCACCGGACCTTGGTGGTTTTTAGCCCTTAACCTCAGTTAAGGACACAGTGGGTTCAAAGGCCATCGTAACAGGGGTTATACATTTCACAGTGTTCTCCCTCAGTATCTCATATGTCTTATATTACATTTTTAGCCTTGTGTGACTTGATCCACTTGGCCCCTCAATTTAGTCGCCTTTTTCATTTTTGACAACTTTTGGACATATTCTAAGGGATCAATAAAGAGTAAAAATGGGATATAACATTTTTATATATTTTACAGGATGGCAATCTGATCCCTCAAACATAAAAAATGGGGTTAAACCCCATAATGTCCTTCTAGGAGGTTCATAAAAATCAAACCAACACCTCCTTCAGCCGACAATTTTTCATTTTTTTTTAACTTCAGACATGTACTGAGGGGATATTAAAATGGACAGGTCGGATCTACCACATTCACATGGTCTACAAAGTGGCATACTATTGCAGGAAAAAAGAAATGTTGGATTTGCATTTCATCTTGTCCTTGAAAAAAGGCAATGAAATTGGCATTTTTAGGAAAAAACACAATTTTGGCCATCTTTGAAGGCCCATAGCCTCGAAATAAGAAAACTTACCATCTCAATTTTTTTTCAACATGTTCTCTTACTCATGGACTATATATATGTAAAGTTTTAAAAATGTGAGTGCTATCCATTCATGACCATAAGAGAACAAAAACAGTTTTTTTTTGTTTTTTATTGCTTTAAAAAAAATATGGGTTTGTTTCGATGAATAAGTCTTCAATGGTGGGAAGGACTATAATTCCTTTGTGATATTGGACAACTAAACAGGGTACTGCCCCAGTGTTCAAATTTTTAGAAAATAATATGGTAGGCTTAAGACAGGAGAGGGGTTTAAAAAAAGTGGTGCTCATTAAATACAGGCATTTTCAGCCTTTTTTTAGGACACGTCTATCCACATTTGAAGAGCCATATCTCAGAAACTGAACAAGATACCAAGCTAAAAATTTGGTTTTCCTCTAATGAGACATGGAGGAACATTTTGACCAAAAATCAGGAAAAACTGAGGACCGTGGTGTCGGACCTGTTCCAACTGATATGGAATTGCCCATACGGCGGCCATCTTGAATTTTTTGACAAAATTTAACATGCCCCAAGTCTTAATCTGTTTCAATAGGGGTTCTGACCAGGAATCCATTGAGAAAACTTTGACAGAAAACTAGGCCCAAAAAGTTGAGCAAATGACCTGTCTATAAAGGACTGTATGGATTGATGGATTGTTTTGCTTGGGTGGTGTCAGTTAGAACACCGGTTGTGAAGCAGTAGTTTCTCCTTAGTTTCTTTATTGAGCTTTCTTCCAACAGGTTCCATACAACAGCATGAATAAACTTATAATGTACAGAGTGTCGTGGCCACATACAGTTGGGACATAAAGTAGTTTGACAAAGTTAAAGGCATGTTTAGTATGGCAGTCTATCGGACTGTTTATTTAAGGATTTCCGATGTTGTGGTCGAAAGCGGCACCTCGTGGTTGTTACACTTCATTTAATACAGTAGTTCATTTGGTGAAAGGGTGAACATTTATAATTTATGTGTGCTTCTAAGGGACAAATTAGTGACAAGATAGAGGAACGTAATGCATCTCTATGGAAGAAAACTTCGAACAGTTCCTGTCTGCTTAAAGAGGCGTGTCGCAAAGACGTCATAGTGGGATATCGATCTCTGTCAGATTGGCAAGCAGTTCAGTTCGAATGTTAACAGGTCTGCTTAAAGGGGTATTTAGCCCCCCTCCCCTTTGCGAAGACAGAATGCGGAAATGATCAAACGTTGCGCCTCTCGCTCCGCTTTAACCCTCTCTGGTATTATCCGGCCAGTGATCCATCTTGCTCTGTTCTAGAATCTTTGGTAGAAACGCTAAACAGTATTCTTAAGCTAAACACATGAAGTATTATAATTTCAGAGAACACTTACAGTATATTACTTCATGGAAATTGTTGCATAGTGAAAAGTGTGTAGGCTTTTGTAAGAGGACTGGTTTTCCCTAGGAACCATTAGTTGTGTGAATTGTTTCCCCAGGCTAGAATGTGGGAACATGGGTTCTTCATGTTTATCTTGTTGGCTGCCGTTAAAATGAAGTCTAGTAAAAGTGACTTAACCATTGTCCTGGTCTGTGCGTGGTTTCACTAAAAGATACACTCGGTTACAACACTGGCGACGAGGATTAAAACCGAAGATAACGGCGGTGGAGTTGCTGAGTAGCCTATACAGTTGAAATCCAAGTTACTGCGCAGTTAGTTAAGCAATTAGCCAGTTATCATGTCTACTGTTGGCTCGCTCAGTGAATACGTAGAGACAGACGGTGACTGGGTGGAATATGTTGAGAGACTGGAGCACTTTTTCGTGGCAAACGACATTACGGATGAGTCAAAACGACGGTCTGTACTCCTCAGCGCCTGCGGGGCCAAGACGTACAAGCTGATACGCAACCTGGCTACACCGCGGAAACCGGGAGAATTAAGCTTCCAGGACCTGGTCACGTTAGTGAAAAATCACCACAACCCCAAGCCATCTATCATTGTTCAACGCTTCAAATTCCATACTCATTCACGTAAGCAAGGCATGACAGTGGCCACATTTGTGGCGGAGCTGAGACAATTATCAGAGCACTGTGAGTTCGGTGCAGTATTAGAAGATATGTTGCGCGACAGGCTGGTCTGTGGAATTAACGAGGATAGTATACAGCGTCGGTTGTTGAGTGAAGCTAACTTAACTTTCAAGAAAGCGCTAGAGATCTCCCAAGCAATGGAAACGGCGGCAATCAACACTAAGGATATTCAACAAGCACACGGGGCTGCGCAGCCAGATGCCGTTCGTCACGTATCAAAGGACGAGAAAGGCAAGTCCCAAAAGTCAATAGAGTGTTATCGGTGTGGGGGGACACACTTTGCAAATGACTGTGGGTTCAAGGACTCTGTGTGCCATAACTGTCAGAAAAAGGGCCATATTGCCAAAATGTGCAGGGGAACGAAAAATAAGCAAAGGAAGAACTGGGGAACATCAAAGCCCAACAGAAGCGCACATCGCCTGCAGGGTGACGAGCCTGAGGAAGAGGAGGAGAGTTCTTTTGACATGTTCAACCTCCATGTTATCAGCCAGTCCAGGGCTGAGCCCATCTATGTAGCACTGAAAGTAAATGGCACTGACCTGAAAATGGAAGTGGACACTGGGGCCTCAGTTTCAGTGATAAGTCAACACTCATACCACAACTTGTGGAGGGCAACTGAGGCACCTGCACTCAAAAAGACCAATATTAGACTGAGAACATATACGGGTGAGTGCATCCCCCTCCTTGGGGCTATAGATGTGGACATAGATTACGAGGGACAGAAGGCATCAGTGTCACTGTTAGTGGTTCAGGGGGAGGGGCCTAGTTTACTGGGTCGTGATCTCTTGCAGAAAATTCGCCTGCATTGGGGAGAAATTTGGGGCGAAATCAAGACCATGACAGTAGCGCATGACATAACAGCCAAATATGCAGATGTTTTTAAGGATGAGCTTGGCACCCTCCGGGGAACCACAGTGAAATTGTGTGTGGACCCCAAAGCTCAGCCGCGTTTTTTCAAACCACGCCCGGTGCCATATGCTATGAGAGTTAAGGTAGAGGCAGAGTTGGAGAGGCTGCAGCAGGCAGGTGTGATAGAGCCTGTTGAATTTTCCAACTGGGCAGCGCCAATAGTGCCAGTGCTGAAGGAAGACGGCGGATTGCGAATATGTGGAGACTACAAACTGACGATTAATCAGGCCTCCCAACTTGACACATACCCCCTACCTCGAGTGGAGGATCTGTTTGCTAGGTTAGCTGGTGGAAAAACATTCACAAAGCTGGACATGAGTCATGCGTACCAGCAGCTACTGCTAGATGAGGAGTCTAAACAATATGTGACTATTAACACACATAAAGGGCTATTCAAATACAACCGTCTGGTTTTCGGCGTTGCGTCCAGTCCAGCTATCTTCCAGCGCACTATGGACAATCTGCTTCAAAACATTCCCTGTGTTGCAGTCTACCTTGACGATATTTTAGTGACAGGTAAAACGGCAGTTGAACATTTACAAAATCTTGACCAGGTGCTTAAGAGACTGTCAGATGCTGGACTGCGCCTGAAGACCAGTAAGTGCGTTTTCCAAGCTCCAAGTGTCACATACCTGGGCCATCGGATTTCGGCTCAAGGTCTGTCTCCAGTGGAAGAGAAAGTGAGGGCGATAAAGGAGGCCCCTAGTCCAAAGACTGTAGCAGAGCTCAGGTCATTTCTGGGCCTAGTGAACTATTACGGGAAGTTCTTACCTGATCTCTCCACGGTACTTGCCCCTCTATATCGGCTGCTGCACAAAGACAGTCCATGGAAATGGCAGCAGGCACAGGAGGAGGCATTTCGGCATGTTAAAAGACTTTTACATTCAGAACGACTGCTGGTGCACTTCGACCCTGACAGGGATGTCATCCTGTCTTGTGACGCGTCCCCTTATGGCGTGGGGGCGGTCCTTTCACACCGGATGGAGGATGGAACCGAAAAGCCCATCAGCTATGTGTCACGTACTCTCTCGGCAGCAGAAAAAGGGTACTCTCAATTAGAAAAGGAAGGATTAGCGGTAGTTTTTGCTGTGAAACGTTTCCACCACTACCTGTATGGTCGTCCTTTTACCATTTTCACAGACCACAAGCCATTAATGGGTCTGTTTAGTGAGATAAAAGGCATTCCTCCCATGGCGTCTGCAAGAATCCAGCGCTGGGCACTGACCCTGTCGGCGTACCAGTATCACATAGTGTATAGGGCAGGTAGTGAAAATGCAAATGCCGACGCTTTCAGTCGCCTGCCGCTCCCTGAAACACCTGGCCACACTGTTTTTCCCCCAGAGACAGTTTTTCTGATGGACAGACTATCTAATGCTCCTGTGACAGCAAAGCAGATCAAAACATGGACTGATAGAGACCCAGTGTTATCACAAGTTAGAAGATGGGTGATGCAGGGCTGGCCTTTAGCTGTACAGCAGGAGAAATTCCAGCCTTATGCCAAGCGCAAGCTAGAACTGAGTGTTCTTGATGGCTGTATCCTTTGGGGCTCCAGAGTGATCGTTCCCTCCCCAGGGCAGGCGCAGGTGATGGAGGCACTGCACGATGCCCACCCAGGGATATCCCGGATGAAAAGCCTCGCCAGGTCATTCGTGTGGTGGCCTGGGATGGATGGGGCTTTAGAAGAGAAAGTCAGGGCATGTTCGCAATGTCAAAGTAACCGGAAGATGCCAGTGGCTGCGCCGCTTCACCCATGGCAGTGGCCGGGCCGTGCATGGTCCAGGCTCCACCTGGATTTTGCAGGTCCGTTTATGGGCCAGACATTCCTAGTGCTGGTGGACGCACACTCGAAATGGCTCGAGGCGCATATCATGTCAAATATGACTGCTGCTGTTACCACTGAGAAACTAAGGAGCATCTTTGCCACACACGGATTACCAGACACAGTGGTGTCGGACAATGGGCCCACCTTCACCAGTGAGGTTTTCAAAGAATTTATGGAGAAAAATGGGATCCGTCATGTCTGTACTGCTCCCTACCATCCTGCTTCCAACGGCCTAGCAGAACGAGCTGTTGAAACTCTGAAAGATGGCCTGAGAAAAATGTCAGGACACTCTCTGGAAACCAAACTTTCTCGTTTCCTGTTCCAATACCGGATTACTCCTCACACTACTACGGGATTAGCCCCGGCGGAGATGCTACTGGGAAGGAGGCCAAAGTCTCACCTGGATCTCCTCCACCCGGATGTGGGAGAAAGAGTTGTCAGGTCACAGGACAAGCAAAAGCTGAGGCGGGACCAACATGCGAAAGACAGACTCTTTCAGCCAGGGGATAGAGTGTATGTGAAAAACTTTGCCACTGGTCCACCCTGGCTGCCGGGAGTTATTCAACACCAGTCTGGTCCAGTGTCTTTTCTGGTGGATTTGTCGGATGGCAGGCAGGTGCGAAGGCACCAGGATCATCTGCGTGACCGCTATGATACAGGTGGGGAGGAGCGTCAGAGTGTTGGGCACAAGGATGGTGTGAGCAGCTCGGGAGGCGCTAGTGAGGGGCCTCAAGCACCTGAGCAAGAGCAAGTGTCACCTGCAGAACTGTCAGTACAGGGCGCGCCACCTGCCTCCACCCCAAACCTGCTCGGGGGAGCACAACCTGCTCCTGATGTTGGGGACATCACACCAGAGCTAAGAAGATCAACAAGGCAACATAGGCCTCCAGATAGACTGACCTGTTAAACTTTATTTGTGTTTCCAAATGTTAAAAAGAAAAAAAAAAATGTTGACAAATGAGACCAGCAATAAGTTGTGTGGATAGAACTTTTTGTTATTGTTGGTATGGTAGTTAAGTAACATGTGTATGCTTTATATGTTTCTAACCAGGGATGGACTGAGGTATCCAGACTGGGGTTTGATTTGTGCTATTATATGTTTGCACTTAAAGGGGGAGAAGTGTTGCATAGTGAAAAGTGTGTAGGCTTTTGTAAGAGGACTGGTTTTCCCTAGGAACCATTAGTTGTGTGAATTGTTTCCCCAGGCTAGAATGTGGGAACATGGGTTCTTCATGTTTATCTTGTTGGCTGCCGTTAAAATGAAGTCTAGTAAAAGTGACTTAACCATTGTCCTGGTCTGTGCGTGGTTTCACTAAAAGATACACTCGGTTACAACAGAAATCATGTCAAGAGCAAGTTTTAAGTGTATTAGCAAACCTCTTGCATACCAGTGTGAATTAACTCGATGTTAATGTGGCAAGAGCAGTATTTTGGACAGCCTGACTACGCCACTCTGGGAATCTCACCCAGAGGAATATTGCTTCAATGTTAACCAGGTTTAATAAAGGCACACAAGTTCGTTTACTAAATAGAGAGACGTGGGTCCATAATAATATGGGTTTAATAAAGGCACACAAGTTTGTTTACTAAATAGAGAGACGTGGGTCCATAATAATATGACTGACACACACACACACACACACACACACACACGTACACGTGGAGGAGGCTATAGCTAGGGCAAGTTAGCCTACATCTATTGCAGAAATCACCCAAAGGCATACGTGCTCAGGAATCACACACACAGCACCGCAACATGATTTAAAGTGAGATGACACCTTGAAAAAAGGGACGCCGCCACCACAAGTACTGCCCCTCCACCTTTGGCGCTCAGCTCCTAAGAAAGTAAGGAAGACAGAACTAAAATGAATGACACACGAATACAAAAAGATTGACACAACTGACACAAGCTACATACTGTACATAAACACATAATTCGGAGAGGTCGCAGCCATCTCGCTAGACGATTACCAGTGTGGAAGACAGACGTAACCGCACATACACTCAACAGTCCAACAAGTGGCGCACATTGACACTAAACCAGTCAATTGGCTCAGATAGCGCATCAAGCTAGGCCAAGCGACACACAACAGCAGGCAAAGCAGGGGTCGGCAAAGCAGCAGTGTTCCCTTCCCGTGAGCGGGGGGTGTTATTGTAGCTCCGTGAACTTCAACTTGCAGCTCCTGCGATGCACCAAATAACGGCATTGTCATTAAATTCAAAATAGTCACAAAAAGTAAAAACAACCTCCAAAAGAGGCTACCTACCAAAGGGGAGGTAGCAACCCATTCAGGTAGCTCCCAACAGCATTTCCACCCACTCCAGCTGGTGATCGCCTACAACAAAACACGCATTTACCATCCCGCACGAGACTAGGCTACATCAACGAAATCTCTATTGGAAGGGAAATGGTTAACATACCAACTGCGTTGCGCGAGCTAGCATCTTTCAGACCGGAGACCCACAGTAGAGGATGTGAAGAACCAGGAAGCAGGGCTTGCACTCCGTGTCAGTCACAAGTTAATCACACTGCCACCTGACTTTTATAAAAACCACCCTGTACCCTGATTGGCTGACAACTAATTGTTTGACAATCAGCAGGGGTAGCCTACCTGATGGTGCCCACAGTATACCATACTGCTACATTAACATCATACAAACTTACTTTTCGTCAATGACTCGCATCTCTGAATGTCAAGGACTGGATTACTCAGGATAACTGCAGGAATTGTCTAAGGGTAAATTAATTATCTCTTTTTTTAGTGCACAGCCAACTTGCACGTCTAGTCCAGGCATTCTATGAGAAAAAAAACACCCAACTCAAAACTAATTGCAACAGAAATGATTTTTGCTGTATTTAGTTCCTGAAACCTTCCCATATCACATGGTAAAAGTCCATGAAAATCCAAGTGGTGGAACATTGTCAAAATGGGCTTTCTTTGTGCATAGGTCAAAGGCCAAAAAGTGCACTTTCAGCCGTTTTCATGAGCTTTAATAGTACAGGTGATATGTGATAATAGTCCCCTTTTTTCATAAAAGCATGACACTTGGTACAATTGTACAGTTTGAAATCCTGGACATTTTCAGATTGAAACTGGTATTAAAAAAACCCTAATGGTTGCAACCATTGGCAACCGTTACATATTTCACTACAACGGAATTAGACCTATATTTTGCATCAAATTTCCTGAACCAAACATGGTATATCAGAACAAGCTATGTATTGATGGTCCAGGATTTTCATGACACCACATATGACATCATGCACCTTATGGCATTTGTCACCAGGTGGAATTGTGTGTGTGACTTTTGGTGGCTCACGTTTCCCCAAGGGAAGTATTTTTGTGTAGCACAAGATGGCCGCCTCCTATCCCCAGTAGTTAACCTAATGCAATCATAGACCTAAAAGATGCAATCATGGGATTCAGGTGGGCAGCGTAATTGGGAAGCTAGTGATTGGGGCTTAACTGGGGGAAAAGTGTTCTTATACCTTTCTGTATTCAGATCGAGAGGAGGAACGGGCGGACAAGGAGCTCAAGGAAGGAAGCGGTGACGGATGGCAGTGAGCTGAAAGCTGAGCTGAGAATCGATCACGAGTTGGAATAACAAGTTGGAACCTCCACGAAGGCCCCTCACGAGACGGGAGGGAGTTGGACATTGTGACTGATCGTGAGGACGAGATAAGTGACTGCTGCATTGTAACGAGTTGTTATCAGTCTGCCGTGCCTGTTGTATCCCTGTACCCATCGTTGCTAGCTAGCTATAACGCGACGTGTTATCAGCCTGCTGTGCCTGTTGTAAACCAGTGCCCACTGTTGCTATCCTGCTCCACGTAACGACGTGCTATACTAGTCTGCTGTGCCTGTTGTAACCCAGTGCCCACTGTTGCCATCCTGCTCCACCGTAGCGACGCTCTACTAGCCTGCTGTGCCTGTTGTAACCCAGTGCCCACTGTTGCTATCCTGCTCTACCGTAGCGACGTTCTACTAGCCTGCTGTGCCTGTTGTAACCCAGTGTCCACTGTTGCTACCCTGCTGTGTTGTACTGCTTTCCTTTCCTCTATCCCCTCTGCCTCAGGATAGCTGGCCTGACCAACTCCGCTGTGCCTGGTGGCGGTTTTTGGAGGAGCCGTGACAAACCCGTACTAACGTCGCCCTACTGACCGCCTGCCTAACGTGTGTATGAGTGCTGTGCTGAAGCGTGACTAATTCCTTTGATCGTTTGGAGTGTCTTTCTGTTCTGCCACGTGTGTGTGTAACCCAGGCCTGACGACCTGACGTGCGGATACTAAATCAGACCCCTCCCATGGAAGCTACGGGACCACCACCAGTGTTGTCTGCCTAACCGACCCGCCGCCTGCCTACGTGTGTATCAGAGTGCTGTGCTTACGTGTGACGAACTCACTTGTTGTGTGGAGTGTGCTTTGTTGTGTGCCACAGTGTGCCACAGTGTGTAACCCAGGCCTCGCCGGTGAACAGACGTGACTGGATGCAAAGATTAGAAGGCTATCCCCCGTTGGACAGAAAGTCCTATTAGGACGCCCCCCTATCTTCTGATCCTGCAGACTGCAACTGACCCCAGCAACTTGCCGGACTACTTTCTTCAGCATCAAAAACCGGCTGGATCTCGGCTCACAGGACGCTGTCGGGGGGTAAGTCAGTGCTGATGCACAACGTTGCTGACAGGGAACCCATATAACTTCGTGTCTTAAAACCCGAACTATCCCTTTAAGCCTACCGACTGAGTTAGGAGTTAGCCATATTGCTGTTGCCTGTATGACAGACATTCTTGTTGCAGATGTTGTGAACATAATTCATGTAAGTCTATCCTTTATTACTATTTTGTTGTGATCAATGTTTACATTCGACATGGTTATGTAGGAATGATTAGTTGTAGCTTATGTTGCTATTTTGTGTATTGCTGCAGGGCTTCTTCATCTTTGTCATTAAACCAATATTCTGACATTGAGGAGTGTATTTCTTCATGAAGAAGCCATGGTCGTCGTTGAATGCTCTGTTCCTGGCTGCACTTTCAAAACCAGAGATGTGTCTGAAGCACTCGCCATTGCTCTGTTGACCAATCACGGATATGTCCATCAGACCCCGCTGGCCCCAACTCCACACAGCCCGAAACTTGATCGGCCTAAAGTTGACGCTGGTGTTACAGTAGAGGAATGGAACGTATTTATCCGTCGCTGGGATGTCTTTCGCACCGGCTCAGACATAGGAGCTGCCCCTTTTCAGTTATTTCAGTGCGCTGGACCTGAACTTGGAGACAGCCTGTTGAAAGCTAATCCCAGCATCGCGTCCGAACCCCTGGTGGATCTGATCACTGCTATGCGTTCACTAGCTGTCATTCCAATTGCCACATGTGTCCTGCGCACCGAGCTGCTTCAGTTACACCAGGACCGTGATGAGGCATTCCGCGCCTTCGCGGCCAGAGTGCGAGGAAAAGTGGAGACATGCGCTTACAATGCAGTGTGCGAGTGTGGCAAAAACGTAGACTATACCGACTACATTATCCGTGATGTCCTACTCAATGGCATTTATGACTCAGACATACGCCGCGAGACACTGGGGATTCCTGACATCCTGACGAAACCGATAAACGATGTGATTGCGGTCGTGGAAAACAAGGAAATGGCCCGCAATGCTCTCCCGTCGTCCACTCTGTCGGCCATGTCGTCATTTCAGCGCTTACAGAGAAACCTGCAGACTAGCCCAGCCCCTGCCCCAGCTCCAGCAGACAGGGTTAGACAAGCCTCGTGCCCAGACTGTAAAAGCACCTTTAAGGTCTTCACGGAGGGTTCTCGTGGATGGAATACTAAGCCCCACCAGGTTTGCATTGATTGCTATAGGGCCCGCCGTCAGAAGCGGCGGCGCCCGTCATCGATCAACGGTCAGCAGGCTGCTATGGGGTCAGAGCCGATCTCACAGATCTCAGTGGTTCAATTAAGGGCACACCCTGGCAGACGCTGTGGTGTCGTCACTCTCGGGCTACACATAGCACTGTCAATAATCCCACACCCATCAGGCTTGAGCACCACATTTTCTCCAGAGGTGAATGGAGACGGGCCAAGCTGAAAGACCACCCCAGAGTCTTAATCACCATCTCGGGTGACAGGTCAGTTGGGCCTAGGAACAGCGTCAGCAACGGAGGCCCAAACAATGAGGTGAACGTATCCGCTGTTGCAGACACTGGCACACAATCCGATCTGTGGTCTCTGGAGGAGTTCCTCGCCTGCGGATTCTCACGCGATGACCTGCACCCCGTCAGCCTCGCCCTGTCGGCCGCCAATCGCTCCCCCATAGCCATTTAGGGAGCATTCTTTGCCAAGCTCTCGACAGCCCCCAGCGACGTGGGTGTGACGTCCTGCCGTTCAATGGTGTATGAGAGCAGCTCAGTTCGGGCGATGTACCTCTCCTACGAGTCGTTGCTTGACCTTGGCCTGCTGCCTAAGGACTTCCCGTCGAGTAACAGTGGAGGAGGACCCTGTGATGGACATGGCCTTGGCACACACCGTACAAGCCCTTATCTGTGAATGCTATGAGGTCCACCAATGGTGGCTGCAAAGATCAAAATAATCCCCATGACACTCAGTGCTCATGCCCCCAGCATACAGCCCCTCCACCACGGCCTCAGGCATTACCATTCCCCTGCACACCGGAGAACAATGGTCGGATGAAAGATTGGCTGCTCGAGAGATATGCCTCATCTACTTTCAACACTTGCCCTCATCGAGCTTTGCCCTGCATGGAGGGGCCACCCATTGAAATGCACGTGGACCCAGCAGCCACACCGAGAGCATGCCACACTGCGGCTGTTGTGCCTCTGCATTGGCAGCAGAGGGTCCATGACGACCTCCTTCGGGACGAGGCCCTTGGAGTCATCGAACGTGTGCCATACGGCGAACCGGTGACACGATGCCATCGCATGGTGGTCACTCTGAAGCACGACGGCTCTCCCCGCAGGACCGTTGACCTCTCCCCTCTCAACAAGTTCTGCCAACGCGAAACCTTCGCCACTGAATCCCCATTCCATCTCGCACGTCGCTTCCCGAAGGACACCTGGAAAACCGTTACGGATGCCTGGAACGGCTATCATAGCGTGCCCGTGCGTGACTCGGATCGTCATCTGACCACCTTTATTACGCCCTTCGGCCACTAGCGCTACACCAGGGCCCCACAAGGTTTCCTATCGTCTGGGGACGGCTACAACCGGCGGTTCGACGCTATCCTCTCAGACTTTGATCGCAAAGAACGTTGTGTGGTTGACACTATCCACTATGACACCGACCTGCCGCAACACTGGTGGAGGACCATCGACTTCCTGACACATGTCGGCCGGTCAGGCATCGTGTTAAACCCAGATAAGTTTCAATTTGCAGAAAGGTGCGTAGATTTTGCTGGGTTCAGGGTGTCGGACATTACCATAGAACCTCTCCCAAAGTACTTGGATGCCATCCGCGACTTCCCCACCCCGGACTCCACGACAGACATCAGGAGCTGGTTTGGCCTTAACAACCAGGTGGCGAACTACGCCCAGTTGCGTGACACTATGGCACCATTCAAGCCGTTCCTCAGCCCACGCTGCAAATTCTCATGGTCCTCTGAACTGGAGGAAGCCTTCCAAGCGTCCAAGCGAGCCATAATCAGAGCCATCCTTGAGGGCGTGGAAATCTACGACATGCGTAAGCGCACCTGCCTCCGCCCTGACTGGTCCAGGCGTGGCATTGGCTACTTCCTGCTACAACAACATTGTAGTTGCGCGTCAGGCATACCAGACTGCTGCTCGGGAGGATGGAGGATCACCCTTGCGGGTTCACGGTTCCTATCCTCGGCGGAGCAATGCTATGCAGCTGTCGAAGGAGAGGCCCTGGCCGTGGCCTGGGGCCTGGAGCAAACACGCTACTTCACACAAGGATCTGACAACCTTGTTGTGGTCACCGACCATAAGCCCCTTGTGAAGATCTTCGGCGACCGGACTCTAGATGAGATTACAAACTCACGCCTGTTCAGACTTAAGCAGCGTACCCTCCCATGGCGCTTTGACATTGTGTACCTGCCTGGCCTTAGCAACCATGCCGCTGACGCTGCCTCAAGACACCCCTCCCTCTCAGGCTCTGCGAACGGCCTCTCACTGGGATCGCCAAGTGTACCTGACGTCGTAGAGTCAGCACTCATGGCATCCATCTGTGGCGATGCACAAGAACTTGGAGCCATATCATGGTCCCTTCTCGCACGAGAGACGGCAGCGGACACATGCCTCGGCCACCTCCTGTACCTGATAGAGCACGAGGGTAGGGTTGACGTTAATGACCCTATCCTGGTGAGTCTGTCTCCTGTCTGTGAGTCTATCTATGCGCAAGATGGTGTGCTCCTCTATCGCGACCGCGTCTTGGTTCCACCGTCCCTCCGTGAAAGAGTCCTTCAGCACCTACATGCCGCCCACCAAGGGATCTCGGCAATGGAGCAGCGGGCCCGTGCCATAGTGTACTGGCCTGGAATGTCGAAGGACATACAAGCCACCAGATACGGATGTTCTGACTGTAACCGCAATGCTCCATCACAGGCTGCCACGCCCCCCCTACCATCCTCACCACCGTCCACCCCATTTGAGGCGGTGTTTGCTGACTTCTTTGATTATGGAGGCCGCCACTACCTAGTTGTTGGGGATCGGCTCTCGGGCTGGGTGGAGGTCCTAAGCTCCACAGCAGACTCTGATCTAGGGGGCTCAGCTGGCTTGGTTCGCCACCTCCGGACTTTCTTCGCCACCTTTGGCGTGCCAGAGGAGCTTTCCAGCGATGGTGGTCCAGAGTTCAAGGCTAGCCATACGGAGGCCTTCCTCCACTTATGGAACGTCAGTCATCGTGTGTCGTCTGTCGGCTTCCCTCAGTCGAATGGGAGGGCGGAAGTTGCAGGGAAGACAGCTAAGCGCCTTCTGATGTCCTGGCCCTACACTGGCAATCTTGATCATGACTGTTTTTGCGTGCGATGTTACAGTTGCGCAACACACCTGACCCTGACTGCAACCTCTCACCAGCACAGATTATATTCGGCCGTCCCCTTCGAGATTCGTTTCTTTTTGTCAACAGACTGGAAAAATTCTCGAACCCTCACATCCGGCCGCTCTGGCGCCAGGCTTGGGTGGCAAAGGAGGATGCCCTTCGGACTCGGATGTCCCGCACCACTGAGTCTTTGAGGGCTCACTCGAGACCACTCCGCCCATTGGCGCTTGGCGAGAAGGTATTCCTCCAGAATCAGCAGGGCCCGAGTCCACACAAGTGGGACAGGTCAGGGGTGGTGGTGGAGTCGTTAGGTCATGATCAGTATCGGATTAAGGTTGACGGGTCGGGACGCCTGACTTTGCGTAACCGGCGATTCCTTCGCAGTTACACTCCGGCTACCCCATACGACCAGCAGCGGTCGGCTGCGCTGTTGCCACCTCCTGCGGCCTTGGAGCACCGACCCCTACATGGTCACCCGGGGCCCCAGGGCGTCGTCCCACGAGCCGCAGATGGACCTCGTGACTCGCCGTTGGACTCCTCCCCGGCGTCACTCCCTGGTGAAGCTACCTCTGATCTGGCCCCAGCTGTCCCCGTTCCGACAGGCGTCACCCCGGATGCATCGCTCCCTCAGTCGCCGCCCCGTCCGGAGGCCACCCAAGGCCGCACAAGGAGGCCACCCAAACGCTACGAACCTGAGTCGGGCCAGTGGATTCAGGACTGAGTCCGTTAAGCTATACCCTTTCATAGCTTTCCGGACTGGGGGGGATGCAGAGTTTACCCCTGGCCACTAGGGGGTGGCATGTCATTTAGACAGTTTAAGCCTACCGACTGAGTTAGGAGTTAGCCATATTGCTGTTGCCTGTATGACAGACATTCTTGTTGCAGATGTTGTGAACATAATTCATGTAAGTCTATCCTTTATTACTATTTTGTTGTGATCAATGTTGGTTAAGTTATTACTGATTTACATTCGACATGGTTATGTAGGAATGATTAGTTGTAGCTTATGTTGCTATTTTGTGTATTGCTGCAGGGCGTCTTCATCTTTGTCATTAAACCAATATTCTGACATTGAGGAGTGTATTTCTTCAGATACGGAGTGGTCACCCTCTCTCTCATTCTCTACAAGGCCGGACCCTTTTTATTTTTATATGGAACCTTTTGTCAATAAAACTTGAAGTTTTAACTTTCATCCTCTGGTGGTCTTGCCTTATTGGTGGGTGCAATTGCTCCTTGGGGTAGCTGAGGTAGGGTGGGTCATAGCGCCCCCGCCTGGTGACACATTCATACCTAGCCTATCTAGACGCACCCTAGCGGCCAAAAATATGTTTTGCCTAGCGGGATGGTCTAGGGTCGCACTGTTGAGACCAAGCCTGCATTCGACTCCAGGCCATCCTATCCAATCAGAACGCTCTATCTGTGTATGGAGTCCTTGAGCCCGCCTTAGCTCACCTTTGGCTTCCGATATTGACGGCAGGGGGCTGGACCATGCGTCCTCAATCGACGAGTTGGGTGTGAGACCGTATTGCACAACCATAGAGAAAAACGAAAGATGGATGAGGCTAACGAAGCGCACTCGTTAGGATCGGCTTTGGAAGAGTTACGGTACAGATCCACTAGTCACGTCCTGCGTCTAGCGATTTTTTTGGCAAACGCATCCCTCCAACGGACGCAGAGTAGGCGTGACCGAAGTTTCGGCATGGGGTGTATTGTTTTTTGAAAAAACGAGTGCCTGTGTGTGACATTTAGCTGGCTATCTAGCCAGCCACAACAGCATGACTACAAAGTCAACATTTAAGCATTCAACCGACCATTTTCTCCAACAATCTCCGCCACCTTCTTCCAACAGTCCTCTCGTAGATCCGTGTATCAGTAGGCTGACAAGGAGGGGTTGTAAAGGGCTGGATAACCTGACACAGCTATTATTAATTTGTCCTCCATCTACTTCAGTTTCGATTTTGAGCTTAAAATGAATTCCCGAGAGAAGTGGCGAAC
Organism: Sardina pilchardus; assembly: GCF_963854185.1. NCBI lineage: Eukaryota > Metazoa > Chordata > Actinopteri > Clupeiformes > Clupeidae > Sardina > Sardina pilchardus. The sequence continues at coordinate 5,764,100 of NC_085001.1, read as the reverse complement.
TGGACGAGAACTAGTAACAGAAGATCTCTGCTTTCATTGGATAATGACGGTGCGTCCGATGGATTAATTTGCATAAAGTTCAGCAGAGCCCAACTTCTTGACGTGACGGCGCAGGTGAAACAGCCGCGCTACCTTCCCGAGATGCTTTGCGGTGGCGACGTTAGCGTCCTGACGCGCTCCATTAGAAATGAATTGACAATCGCGACGCGAGAATACTTGACGTGACTAGTGGATCTCCGCCGTTAGACTTGGGCTTTTCTTTGAAGGTTGAGCAGAAAGAAGCACTCAAGTCATTTGTTTTAAAGAAGGACGTATTTGCCGTTTTGCTGACCGGCTACGATTGATCACAAATGCTGGCCTATTACCCGCAGAGGCAGTTTGAAAGACAACTGTTCATCCCACCCACAGGCTTGAGCTCTGTGAATGGTCCGATTTTAAGAAATGTAAAGACTTTTTTCGCTTTAACATTTTTCGTCAGATTTCCGCCACAAAACAGGGGTTTTATCCATACTGTAGCTCATCAGCTGTCAGGAAATTGTCATCAGCTGCCTGGTGTCTTATGCCTTTTCCTATTTGGCTCATGGTAAAGTAATAGTGGAAGTAACCTGATGGCAATGACAAAAATTCTAGAGTGTTACGGTCTAAGGGGGGAATTCTGAATGAAATGACTTTTTGCAGGTTGGGATGCCTGGGCTTGACAAAAATATGAAAATGTGGATGTTTGAGGGTAGCCTAACGTAATGTGGTAAAATGGTGTTGCTTCCATAAGAGAGCCCCGTGCAGGGATGGATAGAGAGCGAGAAAACAGAGTTGCCTATGGAGGAAATGGACGTGCTGTCAAGACTGGAGCTGGAAAATAATAAAAGAAGTTCTGGATAACTCTGGCCCTGGAGCGGTAACATGAAGCTCCCCTGTGTTCTCCACTATTCAGAAAAAAAAAAACAGTTGCCTACAGGCTAACGCTATCAAACTAAATGCAAAAATGTGTAGATAGATCATGTAGATATGGTTACTAAGGTGTAGCTAAGGTAAACATGGTGGTTGCATAGTTTAAAGAGAGTTGATAGTGTGAAGATAGACAGTTTATTCATTTGTCATTTTATTTGTAAGGGACCATGTACAGTTTTTTAACATAAATGTTTCCATTTGATGCACTGTACCAGAGTTAGCCTTAGGCTAATTTACATAGTCCCCCTGGCAGGGCACAATTACACATGTACAGCAGACAAACAAAGAAGACCATATACACAAGAACAAGACGAAACAATTAAAGCTTAAACATTCCAGTTCTAACTTAACTAATGATCAACTGTTCATCCCACCCACAGGCTTCAGCTCTGTGAATGGTCGGACCCCAGACTATACGTTTCTCTATAGTTTGGCTTGCCAGGCTACTGGTGACCATCAAAATACCAATGCACTGTTTGAAGTTGCGCTGCTTGTTAAATGGATCGACAGATGTCACTCTCATTGGTTTAAACTATGTTACGCCCAAAACACACCTCTGAGTAATTAAAAGGATAAGTACCATCTTCTTGAACACTGCGCCAGACTGAATCAACATGAATGTGAGCTTGCCACACCCAAAAAGATCTATATGATTTTGCGCGGGTGACCAAGTGTTTTAGACCGTCATGATAGAGGCCTGAAAATTTCCTACAACATCGAAACCCTTTCACAGTTGGTATTATTTAAAGAACAATGTTGCAACAACATCTGTTTCAAGTAAGCCCAGCCCAAGTATAACCTGACTTTCGCCAGATCCTGTAGTTCGCTGTCTGCTTCACACAAGGATCTGGGACTTCTCGATAGGAGATGTATTTCTGAAGGCGGGTTCTTGTAAAACATCCTCGCATGTGATTCGATAAACCACTTGCCTGTTATCTTGAATGACGTGCTAGGCTTCTTCAAGCTCTTGCCAAACCCGGTCGGAAGAAGAGTAAAAACATCCTTGCCACCAATAAATGTCTTCAAAACTATTCTCTGTTAATCTTTTAAAGAATGAATACTCGATAGATTCGACAAAACGGTTGAAATAGCAGAATCAATGTCAGCACAAGACTCCTCGCTGCGTGCCGCCATTGTTATTTGAATCAAACACTCGCTTCGGCGCTCCTGATTGGTTGCTTATTTTTTGATCACTGGCCCAGGGGTTTGGATTGCCCTCGCGTCCAGACCCTTGTGTGGAGCTCAGCGAAACACCTCTGGTGGAGCATGGCGGAACTACAAGGGTCTGGCGAGAGTCAGGCTAGCCCAAGTAGCCTATAAATTGAACAACTCTTTGAAAATGTAAAAGAATTTTACTCAACAATACAAGATTCTAAAATTCCATATTAGTTTAGGTCCAATTTTCTTTAGAATGCTTACTCTAAAACATTTTATTATACGGCTCTTCACAATGCAAGTAGAATGCCCCATTGACTTGAATGGGATTTCCCAACGTTCTACCGGTCGTTATTTCTTGATAGAGGACCTCTGAAAAGAATAATGACCGCTGTCAATGACAACGGAGTTTGTGCTTCTAATTCAGGTCTTTCATATCACTCCGCATTGAAATTTCGTTGACAGCTAGTAAAAGGTTACTCTCAAACAGTCATGTTCTATCTGTGTGGCGAACTGTTTATTTTGTTAGCGGAAGCCACAAAACGGAAGCTAAGTCATTGCTAAAGACACATTGTGATAAGTTTCTTCTCGTTTTGGCAAGTAGTCGTATAATAAGCGGGATAATGTATAGAACGCAGGTCATTATCGAGAAAATAAGGACCAACAGGGCGAACAGGACCCCGACGCGAAGCGCAGCGTTCTATACATTATCCCTTACCTAATTGCTGTTTTGTCAGTATTTCCTGAGGATAAATGCATAAAAACAACCCTCAATTTAACATCTTTCCACCAACTGGATTTTCATGGACTTTTGGTATGGTGTTTAGATCACCAATTGAAATATAGAAATGAAAAAATAAATTCTGTTGCAATTAGTTTTGGGTCAAACCTTACTTTGCCTGGACTAGTCTGCTTATCATCACAACAGAAAACTAAACTCAACAGGAAAATACACAATGTTACGACATGAACTATCGCGACAAATGCTAAATCACAGAAAACACACAAGTCCCGGCCTTTTCAACTATTATTATTATTATTAAAAAGGTAATCTAATGTCCTATTGGTCTATAGCCAACAACCATGAACAAAATGGATTAGAAACTGGCTTAGCGTAGAAAACAAATTAATCAGGCTTTGTGTCACATGATTCTTTGGGAGTGATTTACCCAGAATTCTCAGGTCAATTTGATAGGCCTTTCACAGCGACACACCCAGGGGGTCAGGATTTGACTGATTAGCTTCGCCGATTAGCAAGGCACTTCCTCGTCGCCATTTTCCAGAAATACATCATGTCCGGTGCCGTTTTCCCTGCGTTTTCCTCATGCTGATTGGTGGCTGTTCCACTCTCAAGCTCATGCACGAGCTTAGTGTGGGCACGAGCTCTCGTTCTGTACCTTACGTCAGTCAGTAACCTGGCACTTAAAGAGACCCTATGCAACTTTTTCATGGTCATAAAATCGCTTAGAAATCGTTGTTTTGCTTGACTGACCAGTTTTATCGAAAACAGTCACATTTCCTCCCGCCCCTAGTGTCCCTATCCGCTATTACAACCTTGCAACTTTCTGATAAACGATCGTCTGCTGTTTACATCTGGAAGTCAGAGACGCGAAAGGAACAAGAAGAACCATGCTTGCAATTTATATATTTATATATAGCCTATATATGTATAAATATACACGCTAAAGCTGTCGGGGAAGCTCTGCAGAGAAATATGCAAGCATAAAACGAGCGAAAACGAAAAACGAAACCGAAACCAGAGATGAAATCGCCAATCCTGCATTATTCCTCTTTAATTGGCTAAGTAAAACGGCACCGGAAACAAGCCCCTTGAAACGCCATGTTGAAGCCTGAAAAAATCGTTCAATTTTGGCACTTTTCACTAGCCTAGCATTCCCATTGAAATGAATGGGGGCGGGACTTGTTCACTTTCTCCAGTTCTTATAATACCTCCATGGACACACCGTCACTGTATTTAGAAACTGAACTCCCTGTACTGTTAACAGTGAGTAAAGGGCCGTTCACACCAAGAACGATAACAATAACGATAACTATAACCGTAACGATAAAAGCGTCCACACTGGCCAACGATATGAAAAGTCTCTAATGTTAAAGGTATACTATGCAGGATTGCCGATTTCATCGCCGGTTTCGCTTTCACTTTTAATTTTCGCTCGTTTTATGCTTGCATATTTCTCTGCAGAGCTTCCCCTACATCTTTAGCGTGTATATTTGACAAAACTCCTCAATCGGTCAGTCTGCCGTGCCTTTTCATGAGACTTTACTTGACACTTCCTGGAGTAGAGCATGGGTGCGTGCCCGGTGTCTCCTGAAGTTGCAAGTGTGGTTTTACCGCTACAGACCACTAGAGCGGCCAAAAAAAACACCGTTCGACCGGTAATGACTCATTTAATCATATATAACAGTATGGAACGATTGATTAACTGAAAAACGTTGCATAGTATACCTTTAACGAATGTGATGGCTAGAATATTATGGGTTCTGATTGGCTGTTAGCTTTTTATCGTTCTCAAAATCGCTATAAAAAGTGATCAACAACGATATCGTTCTTCATGTCGTTATCGTTATAGTTTATGTGTGAACGTTGTCATTCATATTAAAGAGAGCGATATTCATTTATAGTTATCGTTACCGTTATCGTTCTTGGTGTGAACGGGCCTTAAGTCCATACTTGCCTCTCGGGGCCAATGGCGTTGCTAAGATTCACACAGCTTCAAGGTGAGGCACCGGTGAGGATAATCCTATCAGCCAACCATTCGATACCAATGCGGACTATCTCAGACATCTAATTACGACATTAATACGCAAAGACATGGCGTTCAGCCGTAATAGTGGGTGCAGTACTGAAATCGCAATGCGTTACAGATGTTCGACAGGACTGTGGCAATTCTCCCAGATAATTTTACAAGAATTGCCATACTTTGAATTTTTTAAAATATCAACATTGCATCTTAAATCACTCTGAAATGTCTTTTTGGCATTACCTACGCAATTTAAGATGCGCTATTCCGATTAATTACATACATTCGCCAACACACGTTTTTGCTAATTATAGAGCCACCGACAGACCAAATAACACCAAATTTGTTGAGGGTGATTTCCAAGATAGGCACACTTCCTGTTTGACGGCTTCGCTCGCTGAATTTAATTGGTTATCACAGGCGAACTCTTGGATGTATGAAGGCGAAATCAAGGCGGTTGATCCGCCTTGGTCTGTAGATCACGCGTGCCAAGTGTCACGATGGTCGGATAAACTATGCGGCCAGAGTCGCTTTACTTTGACTTTGGACAAAATTCAAAATGGTGGAAAATCCATGATGGCGGAAAATGTGCGTTGGAATCGGCTAAGTCAGAGGATTCCAATGGTATTAGTTTTATCAAAATCGGCCATACGGATCAAACGTTACGGGCATTAGAGCTTAGATCGGGCCCAAAAAATCAAGCCCGAACCGGCCCGAGCCCGTGCACGTTGTGTCCGAGCCCGGCCCGGCCCGACATATTAACTGTAATTATGAGCCCGAGTCCGATTTAAACCCAACACTTTTTTAAATGCGTGAGCCTTATAACTGACGTTCTCAACTACAATTACGAGTTGTTTGAACTACATAAATCTGAATTAGGCCTATCTTAATGAATAATAAAACAAGGACTAAGCATGTAAACTTCGTTGTTTGTTTATTCTGAAATGGATCACAAATGGATCCGTATGAAGAAACATGAAAAAAAACGTAGACAATGATGAACACAGAAAATGAACAATAATTAACTTAGGATGGCGTAGAGTAGACCTAGGCTACTGCTCATAATTCAACAAGGTTTTAGAATATAGAATGTTTTTAAATAAAATAAATAATTGTAAAGCCTAGCCTATTATAAAAACGTAGGCTTGTGCAAAAACGCTGCTTCATGCGGCTAAAAAAAATAGATTTTTAGCAATGATCTAGGCCTTCAATGCAACAATGGGCTGATTACACTCCAATACAAAAAAAATGAACACATTCAAAATGAACAAGGTAACGTTGGATTATTAATGAAACAGTCTTAACACTGAGCAGGTTCAATCACTTCATGCGTGCCAGTGGAGGAGACCGTGCGCATGACACGTGTTGCATTTTGTAACTTGCAACTTTGTACACATTTTGTTACTTAAGCTTACTTTGCTAAAAAATATATTTAATATTTCGGATAATGGCATAGTCTCCCCACCCAGTTAGGGTAATAAAGAAATTATATATTTAAAAAAAACCCCACAAATGCTTGATCAAAGGCCCGACCCGGCCCGGCCCGAGGATGGTGGCGGGAAATATCGGCCCGACCCGGCTCGCTTTCCCATTCATTCCTATGGGAAAAAATCGACTGGAAATTACGGGAGAACGACACGGCGTATCGAAAAGCTGTATCCAAGCCACCATCCTCGCATCAAGACGCACGTGTGAGAGGTAGAACGGCGTCTCTAGCTCCAAATCCCTAAGACAAGATAGGGAGACAAAAGTTGGACTTACGATAAATAATAAGTATATGAAGCGCACGGATAACAATAGTGTGCGTTTGCAAGCACACTACTAAAACATAAAACGGATGAATATATGATTGTAGCATTTTTCTAACCACACTGAAGTTTATCGTTATTGTCCCCAGCAATTGTTCACTGCTGAACAGTTCAAGTACTTCGCAGCAGAGTATGGTTTCCAGCACGTCACTTCAAGTCCCCATTTTCCGCAATCCAACGGCATGGCCGAACGAGCTGTGAAGACTGCAAAGTGGATCTTGAAGCAGGGTGACCCCCACCTAGCTCTCCTGAGTTACCGCTCAACCCCAGCGGAGCCAACAAGGGAAAGCCCTGCCAGATTGTTGATGGGTAGAGAAATCGGCACAACACTCCCAGTGCTGAAAGAGAGCCTGAGGCCAACGTGGCCTAATCTGAAAACAGTTCAAACAAATTATGCAAAAGAAAAGCAGTGCTATGAAAAGTACTACAATCACAGGTACTATACCAAACCTCTCCCACCACTAGCCATTTGTGACAATGTTAGACTGAAAATTGATGGAGAAAAGGCTTGGACAACTACCGCGACAGTGCAGCACCAGGAGGCAGCGCCGCGCTCCTTCACGCTTGAGACTGAGCGAGGTGACACACCCCACAGGAATCGGTGCCGCATCCAACTGGTGAACCAGGAGCCGTCCTCACCTTCAAAGATGGACGCTTGTAGCCAGGATGGCGTTGCGGTAACAAATGGAGACAGGGTGATGTAAAAAATGGCCAGCATTTATTTCGTTGAGGCACAGGAAAAACCACCATGGAGAAAAAAAGAAAGAAAAACTCCAAATAATAGTTTTAAATCAATAATTAAGGACTTCAAAAATAATACTTCCCATTATCAAAAACAAATAGCAAAACTAGCTCCAGGCATTTCCCCCAGGTCTAAACTGTAGGTACTCTCACTACCCCATCTCAGACCCGACTGCTTCAGCCATCTCCCACCAAGCATTTATCCCCAATGGCTTAGTCCATTCCCCTCTTGTCTAATCAATTATCTAATATACATTCCACTTTCCAATGTCACTAAATACAGACTATAGCATATTAGCAGCACATCATTCACTAAACCAGCACCACACATCACCTTACATCATCATACAAACCATAAATCACTCATACGCCCCAAACACCCCTCTTCTCACACACGCAACCCTCAGTCCATGCGGTGACGTCACCCCGCCAAAGTTCAAATGTCCCTCGGGAGCTGCCGTCACATCTTTTGTTCAGACGCGGAAGTAACCCACGCACCGGCTGCAGGTAAGAGTTTGTTTCATTGTTCGTTTTCCAGTCTGTAATCCGGTGGTATGTGAGGCTTGTCACTAATGGGGTTATGTTTGTTTATGTATTTGCAGATGCCGGTTACCACCGATGTCGAGTGCTGAACCGTAGTGTGAAAAATAAAGTGTTTGAAACTACGTGCGTGTTTGTCTTGTTTGCATAATAGTCCGGGAGCCAAATGCCATAATTTAGGTGAACCTGGCTTTGTCGGTTAAAGGTTTTTTTTTTGCAGAATCTAGTAGACTAGGGGTACCTCTTTAAGATTTAAGAGGGTGCCCGGTGATATCCCTTGGGCAATTTCATATATTAAGCCTTTCTTGTCCAATGTGTTGACTATAAGGCGGATATACTACAGGTGAATAGGGTAAAAAAATTAACAAGCAGATATCACTATGAAACTTCACCAGTTGATTACTTAGATCAATATGAAAAATAAATGTATTACACGTTTTCTGAAATTTAATGTTTGAATATGCAAATTGGGTATGATGTCATTAAATATGCGCTGATTTGCATAAACGTAAAAAGATCAAATCTGAACATTGGACAAAGCCAGCTTAATTTTTTTTCTTTTCATTTTGTTGACATAAGAGATGAAAAGTATTTTAGAGAGGGAATTGTGGATATCTCATTTAGTTATTCAGTAAATCAGAAAATACTATACCAGCCTTTAAAAAATCCATTTTCGCCATGTTTTTTGGAATAAAATGTCATGTAAATCAGGCTAAGAATCATATATCAACAAACCCCTCTGCAAAATCCTTCTAAACATGGTTAGGTATAAGACTGAAAAGTTTGGTGTATGTAGATGCTTGTGAAGTGGAGATTTTGTTCTCCGAGTGAGAGAGGAAACTCATCCATATCCGCCTTATATTCAACACATTGGACAAGAATATACATATACACACATATAATATACAAAATTGCCCAAGGGATATCACCGGGCACCCTCTTAAATCTTAAAGAGGTACACCTACTCTACTAGATTCAGCAAAAAAAAAAACTTTAACCAACAAAACCAGGTCTGACCTGGGTTGGTTGCAACCTGACCCCATGGCTTAGTGACTGGTCTGGTCTGCCAAAAGCTCACGAGAACCTTAAAGGAACACTTCACATTTGTCGGTTAAAGTTTTTTTTTTTGCTGAATCTAGTAGAGTAGGTGTACCTCTTTAAGATTTAAGAGGGTGCCCGGTGATATCCCTTGGGCAATTTCGTATATTAAGCCTTTCTTGTCCAATGTGTTGAATATAAGGCGGATATGGATGAGTTTCCTCTCTCACTCGGAGAACAAAATCTCCACTTCACAAGCATCTACATACACCAAACTTTTCAGTCTTATACCTAACCATGTTTAGAAGGTTTTTGCAGAGGGGTTTGTTGATATATTATTCTTAGCCTGATTTACATAACATTTTATTCCAAACAACATGGCGAAAATTGATTTTTTAAAGGCTGGTATAGTATTTTCTGATATACTGAATAACTAAATGAGATATCCATAATTCCCTCTCTAAAATACTTTTCATCTCTTATGTCAACAAAATGAAAAGAAAAAAATTGAAACTGGCTTTATCCAATGTTCAGATTTGATCTTTTTATGTTTATGCAAATCAGCGCATATTTAATGACATCATACCTAATTTGCATATTCAAACATTAAATTTCAGAAAACTTGTAATACATTTATTTTTCATATTGATCTAAGTAATCAACTGGTGAAGTTTCATAGTGATATCTGCTTGTTAATTTTTTTACCCTATTCACCTGTAGTATATCCGCCTTATAGTCAACACATTGGACAAGAAAGGCTTAATATACGAAATTGCCCAAGGGATATCACCGGGCACCCTCTTAAATCTTAAAGAGGTACCCCTAGTCTACTAGATTCTGCAAAAAAAAAAACTTTAACCGACAAAGCCAGGTCTGACCCCATGGCTCCCTGACTATAATGAGTGTAGCGGTAACGGGCAGCAGCACCGTTACAACGCTTCTCATCCGAAGGATTAACCGAGTGGGCCAGCAGAGCAGGACTTAAGCACCACTAGAAGTGCTGACACCCCTGGTTCCCCTCAACCCTTGAGTCAGACCACCACCAGGTTTGGGAGGACCGTTAAACCAAATCCCAGGTGTGCTAGTTAGCTGAGATGATGGACTTTAAGGGCAGAATAACCCCTATCCAATCTCAAGGGCTTGTGGTAGTCTACCACACCCTTAGTTAGTTAATTACTGTTGTTCATAAAAAAAGAGAATGAAAAAAAAAACACTTTTATTTGTAACAGGTTTTGTTTGGAAGTAATAACTAAGGTAAAAGTAAACCATAAAGGGTTAATGTTGTGTATACCCATACTTGAAAAAAGGGGGGAGATGTCATGGGAAGTGATATGTTTCATGTTGGTCTAAAGTGCCTACTGCGCATGTGTGATGTAGACGTGTGTTCTGATTAGGCTGTCAGTTGTGTATGTGATGCTCCTGCACGTACTGAATAAAGACCCGTGGTTTATACAAGAAACATTTATTGACTGAAGTCGTTTATCCTGGCGACAAACATTACAGAAAGTTTGTCTAAAATCTGTTGAATTGAAGTGGAATGACCCACTGGGCAAAATCTTCCCTCAGTTTCCCACCTGTTATTCACACATCAAGTGACTTGAATGATGATGTTTTCACTGGGAATTGTTTTTCCCCATGCACATGAAGAGATAGAGTCTTTCCTTACTGAGGGTACAAAACTTTTCTTAAAGTGCACTTTTTTCCAGTCCAGGGCTCTGTATCTGCGGCCAGATGGGAGTAGGGTGAAAAACCGGTTCAGGGGATGGTCAAGGCTGCTTGCCATGGTGCGGTGTGGGTGTGGGTGTGGTGGCTGTGTCATTCGCATGAATGTACTGTTTCATTATACCAAGAAGACCATGACACCTCGGTCAAGGCAGCAATTTCACTGGATCTAAACAAACCAATACACTGTAGGAATCACTACTACAACACATTTGTATTTAACTTCACAGTCTGCTGTCAAAATCCTGGCTTTATTTTTTAGGCAAATAAAACTGGAATTTTGTTTCTATCTTTTACACCTGCCAGGGAATCTGAATTGTGTGGCTATAAGCTGCTGCCTAGCAGGTAAAACATGTTTAAGTGGCTATAGCCTACATTTAAAACAATGAAGCAACACAAAGTTTGTTTAGGCTAGATCCAATGACACTGCTATTTTCATAGTGCTTACTTCCTGATTGAAGTCGTAACAACATACAGTAGGCCTATATTGGTCAATTAGCTCATGTAGTGTAATTTTGAATGGCATTGTTTTGAAATTGCAAACATGTGTCAAATTATTGTGTCTATGCAGAGAAACGTGTTCAATGCATTTACAACTGCAAAATGTGTGTAAAGGGTCATTCCACAGAAACACACACTTTTGGCATAGGAAAATGTCCAGAAAAAATATTTCCTTTTTTCACATTTAAACTTAGACCACATTCTTAAGTATTTTGCTGCAAGAATAAGTCTCTCTCTCTCCTCTCTCTATCAAATAGCTGGCCTTTAAAAATAAAAATCTGCCTGCCCCTATGTTAACCCTATGTGTTAAATTCCCATAGGGTTACATAGGGGGTCAAATACTTACAAATACTTAACATTTATTTATTTACGATACATTCTTCAATCACAAAGAAAATTGGTGTACTTAGCGGTTTCATTTCTACTCATTTTTTGAATGAAGACATTAAGATCAATTGTCAAATGGTGATTTTATATTCCTCTTTTTAGGCAAGTTTAGCATGATATCAAATACATTTTCTCCTCACTGTATTAACAGTGTACATTTATTTAAAGTTTACATGTAATTCCTATAAGTTACTGGTGTTACTTTACGTCTTCGTCAAAGGTAAGTTATTACCAAAAGTTGTTACCAAAAAGCAACAGTGATGGCAACACCAGTGACAACTTTGTGAAAAACTGCATTTTACAAAATGGTTGCTATATATAGGGAATGAAAAAATATGATGTTAGTCAGACTATTCTATTCCCAAAGAGTAAAGAAGGTAAGTTACGATGACCAAAGCTTTAATAAGAAATCATGACATATATGCTAAAATTTCTGATAAATGAAAGGAAGCTGTGGTGCTTTTCTCCATAGACCTTCAGGTATTAAGTAAAAGGAAGTCCAGTGGTGTCAGTAGGCCTATGATTGCTTGTATTTCAAAATAAGTTTTGTTGTGCAGTAGGCCTACCTAACACCAGTGATATGAATCCCTGACAGATGCAATTTAATTTAAAAAAAAGAATCGTATTCATTTGATATTTTGTGTTTAAATATTTCCATATGTAAAATGTGATAGCCTAGTTCAACTGTAATATAGGTTATTTCAAAAACATGTTTTTGGTCTCAGAATTTGGCCCTGAATGTGTAGCCTATACATGAGGGGTTGGAAAGGGCACTAGAATCCTATAAAATCATTTTACAAATAAATACTGTCACCTTGATGGTGCAAAAAAAAAAGTGTGCGTTTCTGTAGAATGGCCCTAAAGCAGAAAATGTGTTTAGACTTGTGGAGACTTGAGAAGAGGTTTTGCTCTGTGTGACAGTTTAAATATGTGCGTGTCATTTTAATGTGCTATTTTAAGGTCAAATTAAGGAACTGTTTTACACACTTAATTTAAATGAATTGTTTTGGCATGTTTTCAGGGGTGATTTTTTAAGGTGCATCTGAGTAGCCTACTTTTTAAGTAGACCTAGCCTAGGCTACATCACCTTTCTTAAGGTGTGGCTACCTCACCTGAAAAGCTGTCACGTTACGTTACAAATGCAGTTGCCGTTGGCAGCCAGGCGTTGAAGGTTTACAGCCATGAAGGTGTTTTTTCTTCATTGCTTTATTAATTTACTTGGGCTAACTGTTCAGGCTGATCAAGGTAAGCGCACACAAGTCTGAATCCGCATATGCCGCCAAATTATGGCACGACGAATGGTAGGCTGTTTTTACCTTTCTCCCTCTCTGGACCGCGAGTGCAGGTCGGCTTGTTATCTTGTTATCACTTGGCTGCAGCTCGCCAGGTAATCGTCAACACAGGTTATCCTACTGGTATTTGTGAGAAACGAAAGAGGCTTGATGTGTTAAAATGCCAGTTTAATAGGCTTCTTTGACTTTGAACATGGAGATGATGCTTCACGAACCGTCCTCCCGCATTCTATTAACATTTCACACACTACGTTCTACCAACCACACGTCCTGCTTACTGTAGCCTACGTTTAACTACGTACCCCGTTTCCACGAGCACCTAAATTAAAGCCACAAGCCTACCCCATTACTCTAATAACACTGCCAATATTCAATACACTGTAATGCAGTGCATATTATAATAAAACATAAAACGGATGAATGTATATTTGTACCCAGCACTTTTCTAACCACACTGAAGTGGATCGTTATTGTCCCCAGTAGGCTATAAAAAACAAACTGACGCCCTTGATCCCCCTTAACCGCATAATAACAGTGTAGGCTACGCAGTTGTGGAATGGAAAATTGCCACTGGGGATCTGCGACAAGAAGTGTGTGGACCTAGTTGCAGGCAAATCAGATTTGACTAAAAGATCCCGTAAGCTTGATGTCCTGTTCTAAATTCTAGTGTGAACTTTATGGAATCCATTTTCGATTTGAGAGAGGCTATTTAAATCATCACCACTACAAATGAAAAATAAATCATCATCAATGTAGCCTACCGCCAATAACTCTTTAGAAACTTAGAATAGGGGAGAACGGGTATGATTGTAACACTTTTTTTCCAGCACCTATATCATTTTTTAGCTACAATCCTGTAACCCTTTTTTCTAAATACCCACATTTGTGTAGGCCTACTTCAGATAGAACCAACTCAAATTACAGACCTTGTAATTTGGTGCAAAATACAAGGTGACCCTTTGTTACAACCGACCCCACTACAGGGTGGGTTGTAACACACACAAGTTAACAGTGAGATAAAAGACAGAAAAAGAGAGGTCAAACCATGCAATATTTTTCAAAACATGTTTGGGGCATTGTAATAGGTATATGAACACAAGAAAACAGTTTTCTTTAATTCTGTTTCTCTCTGAATGGCCATAACCAAAGTAGCCTTTGTATATGTGGTCGTGTGTGTGTGCATTTCTGTGTGTTAGATGTGTGTAGGGGTGTGCTTGTGTGTGTGTGTGTGAATGTAAATGGTTGTAGTATGTACAAAGGACTCTACACATCACACCATGACCGTATTCATTGTCTATATCATTGCCAGCTCTGTTCAACATACATTTCCAAAGAACATGCCTATGTACAAACACTCACGCGTATTACCGGACTGGTTCAACAGCTCTGATGATGTGTTTCGTAACATCCCTAACACCCCTGATGTTGTGCTTTTGGATACAGATAGTAAGGAGGTACTAGTCCTTGAAATAGGTTGTGTTTATGACCTGTATATGGACATAGCCTTTCTTGAAAAAATGACTAAATAGGCTGCAACCCCTCCTTGCAAAGATCAGTGACAGTTTGTGGTGTCAGCCTGGGACATGTCCACAAACTGACAATCAGCGGACTAAGACTGGTAGGGCTATCAAAAGGAGAGTCTAAACAACTGGCAAAATTCTGCTCCATATCTGCTGCATATAGGCAGTCTTGCTGTGTGGCGTAGGCGATGCTTTATGTACCCTTGAATGTCAAAGCTGTATTCTCTCTGAGAATATTTGAATCCTTTCTGTCAAGAAATTTGATTGTCGGATTCAAATAAAGACATCAAATGTGTGTTTCTCTGTGTACATTTGACTGGATATAAATTATTGCACAAAACTTGTACTACAGATGTGCCAGTGTTGATAAGCTACAACTGACAAAAGGGTCATTCCACGTCAAATCAACCAGAGCGCACGCACTTGCGTCTCAAAAAAATCTGAAAAAAATACCATGCGTGCCCAGGAGACACTCTGTAAAATGGTTTTGCGCTAAGATGCTTGCACTGAAAGGATGCTTTATATATTATGGCGATTCCACCCCCCCTCTTCTTCTCACGGGTAGTGCCCATGAAATCAAAGTTTGGGGGAGCAGATTCGATGAGGGTGGTAGCAGTCTTAGCATGGTCGAGCCATGTTTCAGTCAGAAGCATTCAAAAAAAAGAGTGTGCACAGGTCATTGATTAAAAATGAGAGTGACCTGACATTCAGAAGAGCTAATTTTACAGTCGTGAGTGTGGGGGCTCTTTCCACAATAAACTGAGCTTGTTTTGGAACACACACACACACAGTTTTCCCATTACCAGTTCCTAATTGTACAGTTATCATGTACAGTTGTTCTATTTGTATGTTCCCTCCTCCTCTCCTCCCCTCCCCATTTGATGTATTTGACCCAAATGCTTTGGCAGTATACTGTACAACGTTATGGTCATGCTAATAAAGCTCCTTTTGAATTTGAATGAGAGAGAG
Source organism: Sardina pilchardus (assembly GCF_963854185.1). NCBI lineage: Eukaryota > Metazoa > Chordata > Actinopteri > Clupeiformes > Clupeidae > Sardina > Sardina pilchardus. Next base: position 5,748,717 of record NC_085001.1, on the reverse strand, counting down.
AGAGAGAGAGAGAGAGATTCCTGCAATTTAGATTAGGTACCCATTGTGTGCTTTTAGAGTTGGAGAACATCCTCCTCATGATCTGCCATGTAAATCTGGGTAACATGACTCCTGGGTGTTGGCTGTGTTGAGTCGTCCTGGGGTGTTCATGCAAGCTGTAGAGCTGAGCTTTTAGAGCATCCGAAAGACAACAAGAAATGTTTATGTTAATGTTTGTAATGCATTTTTTTTTCAAGTTTGCAACGGTGTGGACCTCGATTCTGACTGCTGGGAGGAGATAGAAGACCGAAGAAGAGGTGAGTGTGTCAACATTTCATTTAATTTATTTAATTAAATTGAATTTATTTCATTTTAATTACAAAGAATAATGCAATCCCCTCACGGTGGCCCTGTGAAGTACCCTTGCAATGGAAAGGAGCAAATCCAAGTAAAAATGACATTCCCTTACCATGTGCACTGCCTTCCAGGGTCTCGTGTAACCAAATACTTTTCCTGTATGCAAAGGACAGATAAGTCATGCTGATATCCAGCAGACATTTTGATGTAATCTCATCTGCACAGACAGACACTATAGACTAACAGACACTTTTACCAGGGCTGCCAAGTCTCACGCTTTGAGCGTGACAGTTACGCAATTTGACCCATTCTCACACCACACGCCATACTTGACATTTCTCACGGAAAATATTTCCCCATTCAGTGCGCTATTGTTAAACAGAGCTTGACTAGATACCGGCTAGAGAATAAAACATGCTCGGACACAAGTTGCAGGAACACACAATCAATTGTTTATTGGTGCAGGTGTGGCTTAAATAGAACATCACATGGCATGGTCACATGACATACACACCTGAGAAGAATCCCCATAATTGGGAGCACTCATTGGACAATCAATCAATTAACAGCTATATATTTTTTTTTATGATAATAAACTTTGGTCCTTGCCTTGCCGACTCTGATTGACTGACCGCAATAACCAATCCATCAGTCCTTTGTGCCTAAATCTAACAATCACGGAAGGCATCACGCAATATAAACAAATCAGAAGCAACGAAAGGCAGTTCTTGGCGTCTCTAACTTATCTTTCACACACAACAGCGCCGACTCCGATAATTAGATTTAAAACGTTCTCCTGCTTGCTAGATTTTGTTTACTGTTGATTCGCTGTTTCTTCTTGAGTTTCCAAGTTAACGTTAAGGCTGCTAAGTCTATCATTGTCCCATACTTGTTGCAGAGCTGTGTAACATTTATTTGCCTCTGTCTTGGTAAGTTCACACTGGAAAAAGCGACTCTAATCGGAGCTGGCAAGTGTCACGCTTTGAGTGTGACAGTCAAAAAAATCTCACGCTTGCCATCTTCTGAAACTTGGCAGCCCTGCTTTTACCCAGAGTGACTTACATGTCAATTACACAGTTTTTGCCTATTGCTTACACACTAAAATCAAATCAAAGTCTCAATACTTAAAAACGAAACTTTTTCCAACACAAATGCGCCTCTGAAAGAATGGTCAAAAAATTCCATAAACACACTCCCTTGTGGAAAGCCTTTCCAGAGGAGTTGAAGTTGTTATAGCTGCTAAGAGCAACCTCATAATAAACTCTATGGATTAAGAATAGGATGGGACTGAAGTTCATATGGGGGTCAAGGCAGGTGAGCGAATACTTTTGGCAATATAGGCTATGTACACACGTAGCCAGGTATTTTTAAAACCGAATATCTCCGGTTATCTCTGGCTACACGCCAATTTATAAACGGAGAATTCGCAGATCTATACTTTGCCCGGAGTTTTTTTAAACATTCGGTTATATGCGTTGTCATGTGGATGACAGGTCCAAACGTAGACAAATACCTTCGGTTAAGCAGATACCCCGCTACGTGTGTACGGGGCCATAGTGTAGATCAGTGGGAACCACCCAATGGCCCTCATTTATGAAACGTGCGTACGACCAAAAACAGGCGTAAAACAGGCGTACGCTTGTTTCCACGCAAAGTATGCCATTTATCAACGTGAACGTGATCGGTGCTATACGCTCAAATCTCACGTCTAGTCTGAACTTGCGTACGAAAGTTTTTCAGGCGGCATAGCACTGTGCAGCAGCAAATCGCCGGTGTATTACAAAGTTGATGAGTTGAATTTATGGACTATCTCGGACATAACACCTTTCCTGTACATGTGCAGCCTTTGCTGTAATGTAGCATAGGTATTATATTGACACATTTGATGGCTTAGAATAGAGATGATTATACTTTCTCTTTGGCAAACGCAACATTTATGAATTATATATTTTAAATTATTTTCAAAGGGCAAATTTCAGTGTCGTATGGTTTTGTAATGAATGTATTTATAATATGATGCGTTGTCTCTGCGAAAATAAAGTCTGTTGCGCTTAAATCGCTCTAGTTTCCCGCCTTCCTTGACAGCTTCTAGCTGGACGTCACTGTCAATGTCAATGTCAATGTCAATGTCAATTTATTTATATAGCACATTTAAAAAACAACCACAGTTGACCAAAGTGCTGTAAAATAAAATAAAATAAAAATAAAATAAAAATAAAGTAAAATAATTATAGAATAACTTTAAAGAAAAATAGTAAAGATTAGTAAGTAATAATAATAATAATAATAATGAAACCAAAATAGCAATGCAAAACTGTGGCTCGAGATCACTAATGATCTCTGTTGGATGTATAATGCACCTTCATGTCGTAAATTCTAGGGGCGAGGCCATTAAAGAGCATATATAGGGGCGTGATATTTAAATGCTTGTTTCCAGCCGGCACATTTATCAACACACGTTTATTCTTATGCTAGAATTGGAGTGATACGAAAGTTTGATGAATCACACGTGAGCCTCGTCGTAAGATGGTTTCTGCGCTCAGATATACGCTGGTTTCTAAGCTCGGTTGATAAATGAGGGCCAATGAGAGTAAGAGTTAGAGGAGGACAAGGAGAGAGAGCTGTCGGACGTGGAAGACAAGGACAAAGATGAGGACCAGTGTAGAGATGTGTCTCTGATGACATCAGGGCTGCTCTGGTCTGAGATTGGTTCAACAATCATATAAATTTCATAGCCTATATCAAAAGTTGTTTACCTGCAAAAGAGGTGTGATCAATGTGCATTGTTCAAATGACTCTGTACGAGCGGGGCTAGTTGGTAAATTAAACTTTTAGCCTACCAAAGCCGGTCGGTAGAATCGCAAACACGTCCTTCTGCTGTATGAACTGTTCCAGTGCAAGTTTTTGTTCTGTTTTCAAAGAAAACTTGCCTTTGACATCTTCCAAAACAGAAGCGACAGCGGCTGCTGCTTTCGTTTCGTTGCTGCTAAAGTTTCGTTATCGTCACGTCACCGGCAAATAGCGTGCCAGGACTAGAGTATGGCCGTTTCTGATTGGAGCCAAAGATTCTGGCAATGAAACAGCAAAAGTAGACCTGCTGGTATCCAGCCTCAGCTGCCGGGCGAAATTCAAATTCCCCAGAAGTTCAGGCAGTGGCGATTCTAGAGTCTGTGGGGGCCCTAAGCAAAACATCCTAGGGGGCCCTACTTACACAACCCCCCCCCCCCAAAAAAAAAAAAAACAACTTGTTTTTAACATGTTGCTAGCCCTATGCCAAGCATTTATCATTCATTGGAAGTGCCATTCACGCATGCTACATACTGGGGGTTTTTTTCAGCACAGTCTAGGCTACCCAGATCTGCCACAATATCATGCATAAATACTTGCATTGGTTTATTTTAGATTTTTAAATAATACAAATTCAAAAAGCAGGCTACTATACAAATTTTTACATTTTGACGTGTATCTCACCACAGCAAGCAGCTCGACATGACTTGGTTGTATAGGCCTGACTGCTCTGTAAATGGCAAGAACCATGATGGAGGGATACGGGTAGCAATTTACAGAAATATGTGGTGTGTAGGCCTACCTTCCAGAAATAAGCTGATCTGACCTGACTTGTTTGCGTTGTAGCACACATGACGTGCACTTGATGATTCTCTATAATATTTATTTTACTGCATTGCAATGAACAAAGTAAAGGCAAAAAAAGTGTTTATTTGTCAAACAAATTTGGATGCAATATGAGTCTTGAATTGGATACCATACAGGAGTTTGCTATAGGATCTCAAAACCGTATGCTATTATGAACGAGCCTTGCCATAGAGAAACACATGATAACGTTGGATTATGAACAGCTATTATCGCACACAAAAACATAGGGTAAGTGGAGCTAAATTAAGTTATTATTTTGCTGTCACTTGGTCTGTTTTATAACTTAAAAGGTTGTATTTGGTATCTGTGTGGATAGCTCTAGCTCTCCTCTTTCATCTGACATGCGTGTCATCTTTCTGATCGCGATTTCACGAGTAAATCAAACGAGATATGACATTATTATTTGTTTGTCACTTCGTCTGTTTTTATAACACAAAAGGATCGATGTATTTGGTATCAATGGAAAGCTCTGTTTCCCCTCTTTCATCTGATATGCGTAGCATCTCTGTGCGATGCCGAGTTTGCCAGTAATTCAAGCGAGACTGGATGTGCGGGTGTATGCAGAGCAATATAGACTGTAAATATGATATACTTTGATTTAACTTCATGACTTTCATACTTGATCGTACAGACAAGTGCCTAGTCTCGTTGGAAAGCCCCGCTTCTGCACTTTCGTGCAATACAGGTCTCATCTCGCTGCGACTAATAATTGCGGAGCAATGTAACAGTGAAGAATGGGTGTGTTTTTTTGATGCACTTTGTGCTAGTCGGGCTCAATATGTGTGGATTGTTTGCACTCTTTTGGACACAGATCCACTGTTTATAAGCCGATAGCATACATGTAGGCTACTATTTGTAAGACAGGACAGGACAGGAGCACACAAAATCACGTAACCCACCATTCAATCTCTATTGACGAAATTCTCGCTTGTCGCACCAGTAAACGCTCTGAGGTCTCGGGGCCCCCTAACGGCTCGGGGCTCCAAGCAGTTGCTTGCCATGCCTGTCGGCAAGGTGCGCCCCTGAGTTCAGGCAGCGTTCACCCAGCCTACCTTACTGCCCCTTTCTAAATGCAATTGAGGAATTCGTTCGGGCATGGTGGTGGAAAGCATATGATTGCCAACCACACATGCCTCTTTTGCAGGCATGCAGGCGTGTTTTTTCAATCGCAAATGATCCAGTAATAGTGTTGTTTTTTTTTTACTTTTGTTTTGTTGTTACAGTTTTTGCCTATTGCTTACACACTAAAATCACATGCTTAGACCAAAGCTTTAAAACTTGAACTATCTTGTTGCATACTTGTAAACACTGAAACCATTGCTTAAACACATTATCAACTTTGCACTTTGCTTGTAATTCTGAAACACACTTATTGCAAAACACCACACACGTTTTTCTTACATTAGACACTTTGTTCAAAAACAAAAAAATGTATAACCGCCCTCTTAAAGTCCCTTTCTAAATGTAATTGAGGAATTATTTCATGCCTGCATGCCTCTGCAGGCAATGGAAGAGGCATGTGGAGACATTGGGGGATCAACCCCTCCCCCACTCACCCACCCACCCCATTGTATGTGTGTGTGATATTGCCCCCACCACATACACACACACACATTTTTTTTTTGTTGCTATATTTGACTTTTGATTCTATTGTTTGATTACTGCAGAAATTATACTTTTTTTTTTTTTACAGTTTTACAGAAGTTTTACAGAAGACGAGGTCTGAGAAAATGACCAAATGAAATTAAAAAAAAATATAGAAACACAAAGACGGCAGTGTTCTCTATAAAGTGCATCAGTGTATTACTGATGATATGAAAGGGTAATTCAAATGGTGCTTGTGTGTTTAGTTTTGTTGCCAGAATTTAGTTTTTAGAAAGGAGTGTTACATTTTGATGGCAGTGTTTCATTTTGGCATAGATGTGAGTTGTTTATCCCCAAGTGTTATGTATTGCTGTGTGTAGAGTTTTGACATAATGAGCCAAATTCTGCAAAACGTGTGTAAGCAATAGGCAAAAACTGTAAAAACATTGTCCTCAGAGCAACTCTGCTCAAGGCAATTCCCAGTTGAATTGAACACACAACTTTTGTGGTGATGATAGACTTTTGTTTACGCACCTTCGCATTTTCTCATCAATGACGGGTAGCGGGACTCTTTATTAGTTGGTTGCTCTCAAAATTCACTGGCAATAGTTTGAACACATTTCCGAAATATCGTTTCTCGGGATAAATTGGTGTCAGGATGTGCCAAAAGTGCCATTTCGAATTGCAAAATATATATAAAGCAGGAAATGTGTTTAGACTTTTGGAGACGAGACTATGTTTTGCGCTCTGTGTGTCAGTTGAAATAATTGATATGAGTGTCATTTAGTGTGTTAGCAATTGGAAAACAAACTGTAATACCTTGTAGGCTATAGCCTCCTTTTTGTCAAAAACAGATCCAAATTCTAAAACAACGATGCTTTTTAATACACAAAAATAATATTTGATAAATTAACCTTTCATTTTTCAGTAGCCATAGCATAGGTGTGTATATTTGAACAGAATCTGGTTTGGTTCTTACCTGAAATATCCACGGTATTTAGTTTAGTGCTAGCCCGGTGGTTCGCCTATTCCACTGGAGCTCCAAGCGGTTAAGTTTCGGTTTCAGGTTTACAACACTCTTCGAGTCATGGTAAAATGTCATTTTTGCTACATAGCTATTTATTGCGTGGGTGCTTGAGTTTCCATAGGAATCCGCTGTCTTAGTTTGTGTAGAAATGAAGTGACACATATTGTACATCGGCGGGCATAGGGGACGTGACGTGCAGTAGGCCTAGTTGGATTCGTTGCTCACCGTGCACCAGCTTTGAGTATGTGCACGAAAAGGATTGCGCGTGCACGTGCGGGGGGGAGGAGGAAGAGGAGTAAGACCGTTAGATTGACGAACAAGCTGTGAAATGATGCTAGCGGGTCAAGAATATAATTGGCCGGAGTTTTTCGAGCCCTGCCCGTTCAACAGATGATTGACGTGTTTAATTTCCATTTCAATGCTTCCAACTCAGTGGCTGTGAGTGGGTTAGGAATAGGATTTCAAGTGAGTTTGCAAAAATGGCCAAAAAAGCTTCCATACCCTACCTTTAAGACCAACATACAAAAAAAGGTGGTCCTCCTAGGCCCTATACGGTTCTCGAGATATTCACAGAAAATTGTGTCTGCCCTCCCCTCTTTTCAGGGGTGTCTAGTCCAGTAGGGGGAAAATTAATCAAAACGAAAAGGTTCAAAGCTGAAAGAACAAAGGTTCCATGTAATGCTGTAGTTGTGGGGCCTGGGAAATTGCTCATGCGGAAAAAAACAAAAAACAAAACCTTATTAAACCTATATGACCGCCGCTTCACTACACGGCGGTCACAATTACACGGATGGTGGTGATTGTCTTCCTCTTTTCTCCGTAATTCCGTCGGGATTCCGGAACCGTTTATGTGTATAGTGGTGTAATGGCATGGTATGGCCACGTGGTGGCAATCTGAATAGTTTAGGTTCAAATGTATGACAACCTAGGAAGAACAATACAGGCGGAGGTCTGCGCTCTCTGAGTGCTTTTGTAGTTTACCTGTGTTCTTGTTTCCATGCAGGCATGAATGTGGCTTTAAAAGGGAAAGCCACTCTGTCGAACCTTTATGGACATGGCATTGCATACAATGCCATTGATGGAAATCGTGATGGCATATATGATCATGGCTCCTGTGCCCATACAAAAGTTCATCTCAGCCCTTGGTGGAGAGTGGATTTGCTCCAAAAATATAAAGTCTTCTCTGTGATAATCACCACTGAGGTCAGTGTTCCAGAGAGACTGGATGGGGCTGAAATCCGAATAGGAAATTCTCTCATTGACAATGGTGTCAACAACCCCAGGTAATAAATAAGTGCATCTAAATGTCTGGATATTTATGACATCATGACACACAGTACATTGGCAGTGCCATCCATTACACTGATCTTCAGCATATGTTATGTTGCAATATTTGCAGTTTCTCTCGCTAGACTACCGTAAATCCTCAAATTATGGCCAGGATTCTATTTATAGCCTGCCAGTAGGGCTATATCAGTCCACGAGCACAGAGGACATCGTTTCAATTCAACTCAATGAAACAAAAGAGCTCTTATTATTTTTTATTTGATTTTGATTTGATTGATTGTTGATTGGTTTAATATTGTTGCTGATTAAAAGTTGTTGCCCTACACCATGGGTGTCCAACACATCGCTCTCAAGCTACCAGTCGCTTGCCGCCCTCTTCTGAGCTTGCCAGAGGCTGAAGCAATACTAAATTTAAACACAATTGTTGCTGCGAGGCATTCCAGTCCACGAATTAAGAAAATAAAGAAAAGTAAATCATACACAATTAAAAAATAACTCAATTTAGGCTACGTGACTACACAGTAAGGTTCCCATTACAGCACAGCACATGTTTAATGAATGAATGAATGAAGGTGACTGCCTTGTCTCGCAATAAACAGTGGGTGGAAATCCTGACACTCTGTCAACTACATGAAACTTAATAGTGAACCGTTAAATACCTCCCAGATTTCAGTGGCCATTCGTTTTTAATTAATTTCTAAGAATACAATTCTACAACAAAAGCCTAATAAGAAATAAAGGCCTGCCTCGAATACAAGCCTGCCCCGAATAAAAGCCTGTGCTTGGTGCAGTGTACTGTAGTAGGCAGATAGAAGACCCAGGTCACAATTTGAGGATTGACGATATTTGAAATAGTCTTACCGTAATAAAAACAATGGCTGAGTGCTGTAGTTTACATAGTGTATTAGTTATCAAATTCTTACTGTGTTATTTTATTGGTCAACTCTCACTTTTCAGGTGTGACATAATCTCCTCTGTTCCTGCTGGGTTTTCCGTGACCTATGAATGCAATGGGATGGAGGGACGCTATGTTACCGTGGTGATTCCTGGACGCATAGGACATCTTATACTCTGTGAAGTGGAGGTATATGGATTGCCACTGGACTCTAAAGCCCAGTGAAATAGCACGTATGGGTGGAAAACCTTACTTACTCATAAACCACAGCAAACGTATTGTTGTGTTGGATATGTCCTGAGCCATTTTGACACTTTTTAATGTTGTCTCTAAGTAACTATTACTAGTTTTCACAATGGGTTCTGTAGTTTGTTTGTCTCTGTTGTGTAGTGCTGAATTAAAAGTTTTCCTTTTGAAAGTCACCATTTTGAAGTAGGCTTACTTAACATTCTCTTGCAAGAAACAGTCAGATTTTTTTTATTTGTGGAAGGAGGCAATTATTTTGCCCCAACTCAACTCCATTCCGCTTAATGATCAATTTAGCTAATATGGCTATCACCATACTAAACTCAATCTTTAAAGATTGAACATTAGTATGGGGAGTCTGCGCTTTATTTCTACTGCACGAGAGGCGTGCTCTCTCGGAGGAGGGGCGGGACTGTCGAGCTCTATTGGCATCGTTCAAATCATGGAGGTATTATATATAACTGGAGAGCGTGACTAAGTCCCACCCTCCATACAAATGAATGGCCAATGCTAGGCTAGTAAATCCGGGCAATTTTCGTCAACGCCATATTGAACACTGGAGCTCCGATCCAGCGCCAGTCGACTCTGACTATGCGCAAAGTTCCAAAGCTGGAAATGACGCATGGACCTACATTGATTTCTATTGGACTTTCTGTAAAAAGAGAGTCATTCTCCAGTTCAGAGGGTGGCGATAATGCACATACCTTGCTTGCCGCGTACCAACAAGCAGAAAAAGTTGCTTGGGAACGCACACCTGAGTCCAGTGGAGTGTTGCATGGAGTAATGATTGGCTGTAGGTACCCGTCCACCAACATGTACGCGCATGAGAGCTCATGCCCAACACGGATTTTCGTGAACGGAGCTGGTTCTAAATGCTCCATGAGGTGCCATACTTGAAAATGGCGCTTGCTAACTTGCTGAAGGTAATCTACACGGCATTGACCCCCTGGTTCAAATCTTGACTCCGTATCCTTGGATAATCCTTCAACCAATCAGACCAACGATACGGTGCATCTTTTGGCTAAGCTAGTTTGTGATTGGAGCCAAAGGTTCTGGCAGGGAACAGAGTACAGGTTTCCAGCCTGAGCTTCTGGGCGAAATCCAAATTCGCCGGCAGGTCAGGCAGGGTTCACCCAGCCGATAATTTCGCTTAATCAAATCAATGCATAAATGATTAATGATCTATTTCTGGGGAACTTTAAATAAAGTTCTCAAGAAACTTGGAATGAGGGATTGTATTGTGTGTGTGAACAAGTGAAATCAAGCCACATTTATGGCTTGGATTTCTGTGCAACCCAAAGCGCTCTATAACACAAGACATCAAGACATCAACAGACAAATGAACAGATTGACAAATGTGAGACAAACTACTGGACAGAGCGGCGTGACTTGCCAGCATACCCGTACACAGACATTACGATGGGAGACAAACAAATGAACAATAATAAAAAGTAAATAAATAAATAAAAGTCTGTCAGTGAAATTCAGTCACTTCATTGATTACATCGAACGGCAGCGTGGTCTTGAACAGTAAGCTTACATTGCACGATTTTGGTCTGTTTTAACAGTCGGCGACTACTTTTCCAAAATCGGGCGGAAATCTTGCCAGTTGTACTAGAATCTCGGCGCGCTCCCGTCATCTAAATCGTTTAGTGTAAGGTGCCAATCTTAGTGGTTTTAAGTCCGTCGGAGTCAGTCTTTTTCTAGTTTTGCCGTTACGACAATATCAAACATGTTTGATATTATCGTAAGTCTTTTCAGTCGTGGCTCATGCAAATAGTGACGTGAACATTAAAAACCAATAGTGACCTCGGTCGACGAACATGAAAACGGAAGGGGCAAAATAGGCGACAGCTGTAGCCTGTATGATTATTTGTTATTTCATTTCTTATAATTTATTAGTCGGCTATTCTACGTGACAGAACAACTCTATATCTGTTAGTGATGTCACACTATCAAACAATGCTGCAGAAACGCGAAAAAAATAATTTGATATCAGTAGCCTATCATGTGAGTTCCTGTTGATGATGACGTATAGCCTAGTGCACGATGGAAATAATTTGAAGGAATCTAGCAGCAGTCTTGTAAATAGTGACCACAGTCTTTGCAAAATCCTAATCTGAGACTGGCCTGTGACTAGTCTGTGACTAAAAACTCAATGAATTGTCTTTAGATGTGAGAGGGTCTGAGACTGTAGTCTTTCAAAAATCTTTTCCAAATCTTTGCAAAGTCTGGCAATGTAAGGTAGGCTTTATATGTCACTATGCCTGCATGGAGAAATTGCCCCTCGGGGATAAATAAAGTTTTTTGAATTGAATTGAATTGAATTGAACTTGTACAAATACAGGACAAATTTTGCACTGTATCATCTTCCTGAAGTCTTTAGGTGATATACTGTACATGGGGTAACTTCTCCCATTTAATCCCGATTTTTTCCTAGACATGAAAATTATCAAAATCATGTATCTTGAAAATTAATGCAATTTCATGTTTAATGGCTCAGTAGCACATTTTTTTTTCCCGGTCACAATTTGCAGGATTAATGCAGGGCAGCCACATTACGAGTTCCATGCATGCGTTCCAATTGCATGAAACTTGAGGTTGGTGTGTGTGTGTGAGCAACCTACACATTACTCATCTTGCACTGGATCGTCTACTCCAGAATTCTCCAAATGCCTCTTTGCTCAAGGCTCCAATTAGTTTTGTTTGTTTGTACCACATTCAACTTGATGACCATGAAACACAAAAACGGTACAGCATCTCAGCTCTTCCACATGTGGCTTAGACACTCTGCCTACAAATTTCTTCAAAACTGTATTTCACCTTATAGCCTCAGATGTCCTTCACATTGTAAATGCATCACTGCTGTCTGGCACTTTTCCTAAGTCATTGTAGCTGTTGTAAAGCCACTGCTCAAGAAGAATAACCTGGATGCCTCCATGTTAAACAGTTACAGACCCATATCCAATCTACCTTTTATTGGCAAAATTATTGAAAAAGCAGTCTTTAATCAACTAACCACCTTCCTAACATCAAATGGGTATTTTGATTACTTTCAGTCTGTTTTTCGGGCAAATCACAGCACTGAAACTGCTCTCATTAAGGTTTTCAATGACATACGTCTCAACACAAATTCTGGTAAAACATCAGTCTAAGTGCTACTGGACCTTAGCGCAGCATTTGACACTGTTGATCACAATATTTTACTACACAGACTAGAACACTGGGTTGGATTTACAGGCATAGTTATCAACTGGCTCAAATCATATCTTCAAGAGAGGAGCTTCATTGTTGCCATCGGCAACTGTACCTCAACACCAATGTCCTTGACCTGTGGTGTTCCCCAGGGGTCGATCTTGGGGCCACTATTATTCAACCTCTATATGCTCCCACTTGGACAAATCATCCAAAATAATTTGATTTCATATCATAGCTATGCAGATGACACACAAATCTACAGTTAAGCCCAAAATTATTAGCCCCCCTGAAATTTTGGAACATTACTCTAAAATTCTCCCTAAATTTTTCATCCCTGATCAAATTTTAAAAATCAAACATTCGCCAGTGTTATTATGTAGAATCTGGTGCATTTTGGAGTGTTAATATATTATTGGGAATGCTTAATCTCAAATTGTGTGAAAAGTGAAGTGGTCAAAATTAATAGCCCCCATGTTATTTTTTTGCTTTTAAACACACACGACCAACCTGTCACCTTTCAAGCCACACCTTTGCAGTTAGTTAATGTCCAGACAACACCTGAACACCCAACCAGCGTTGATTGTTACCTAAAGACTTCAAGGAACAGGCCTACAGGCACTTGAACACCTGTCTGAGAGGGGACTGCCTTTACAGGCTTACTGAGGATAAAGGAAATCTGTCTGGACCTCAGAAAGAACATCATTGAGGCCTATAATATGGAGAAAGGCTATACTGTAATCTCTAGATGCTTCACAGTCTGTAGAACAGCCGTGCAAGGCATCATTACAAAGTACAAAGAGTTCCAAGTTTGTGCATAACAAACCTAAGTGTGGATGAAAATGCTAAATATCATAATCTAGAGAGAAAAATCATCAGGGATGTTAGCAAGGAACCCTGCACATCCGCCAAAATGATAGTTGCTGACCTTGAGACCTCTGGGGTTAAAGTCTTGAGGAAGACAGTAGCGAGGGATTTTTATTGTGGAGGCCTCCAAGGTCATCGACTGAGAAAAAACCCATTACTCCAAAAGGGGTGCTCCAAAGTCAGACTGAACTTTGCCCATGCACATTTAAAAGCTAAAAATGAGTTTTGGAAAACTGTCCTTTGGTCTGATGACATTAAACTGGAGCTGTTTGGGCACATGGATGTTGCCTATGTTTGGCGAAAAAAGGGAAGGCCTACAACCATAAAAATACAGTTCCCACAGTGAAGCATGGTGGTAGGAGCATCATGTTATGGGGCTGTTTTGCTGTCTCAGGCACAGGGAGCCTTGTTTGGGTGCATGGGATCATGAAAAAGAAAGATTATGTTGACCTTTTGAGGGATAACATCAAGTGTAACGACCCTTCTTTTTCAGGCGTCACTCAGTGATGATTGAATAAATGGCTCGAAACGGGAATTCTTCTGGTGTTTTTATTGCCCTCTGCATTCACAAATAAAACAATAAATCCATTGAGATAAGATGAGCTGCGACTGCAATCCAAATCTCCAGCAGACTAAAGTTCTGACTGGCTAGCATTACCTACTGTATGCTAGAATACAGACACAAGAATGCATAGCCTGTTCAACTAACGTAAACACATGCAAAATAGAATAACATACAGAGCGGGCATCTTACACCTAGTGATCGTATAGTTTCTTTTGTTTTCTCACCACACAACAAACATTAACAGTATAATCAACGTACCTGCATTCACAAATAAAACAATAAATCCATTGAGATAAGATGAGCTGCGACTGCAATCCAAATCTACAGTAGAAACGTAAAGCGAAGTCACGAAATTGCAAGTGTTTTTCTCCATAAAGCTAGTCAACATAACGTGGCTGCCGCCAAAAACATGTAGCATACAATGGCTCGATTGAATACAATCTAAATACAACACTCTAGCATCACTTGCAGATATATTCTGTTAATACAACTTATGCAAATACTTATTTTCTAACCAGTATGAAAGACAGACAAGATATTTTATTAAAACACAAAATTATTCACGGAGCACTCTCCATGTACAGCTTACCTCCAGCAGACTAAAGTTCTGACTGGAGTACGGGAAGCGCAAGAGTTCAAAACATTGAAATGCAATAGAATGAAAATACAGTTGCAGCCGCAATGCCTCATCACTAAACTCTTGTGAATGGGTACAACATATAAAAACCTTTTTAGCATGTCAAAACCAGTGTGTATAAAAATAGGAAATGCAATAACATATATTGTAATTTTAAGAGAATTCACATATCTAAATAAGGTTATATTCAACTCTGTTACACCCACCCCCACTGAATTCTAGACAAAATTACACACCTTCCTCAACACTACACCCAAAACTCATCAAATGTCAAGGAACCACAGTACACACTTTAAGTCTGACCATTCAAAAAGGTATCCCTTAAAGATGCAGTGGACAGAGAGCAACACCAATCTCTCCAACCAACCACCGGAAGCAGAATGCCTTACACATTCTGCATGTGCCCAAAACAATCAATGCATACATCATGAGGTATAGACGTCAACACTACATTATACCATACTTAAAAAAAAGAAGACTTAGGCCCTGAGTGCTTGAACAACAGAGCTGCAGACAGTCTGAACATTCTGCTGCAACCTCTTAGTGATATCTTGTGTAGATATAGTATAAAGAAGCCTGTTGACTGGTCTACTAACACGACCCAGACGTGTAGTCTTTTGTGGTGCAGGCCCAGACAACTCAGTGTGTACATCAGTGGGTGCAGCGCCAGAAGTAACTACAGAAGCTATGTTGTGGTCACTAACAGTCAAGGTGTCTTGAGCTACAGTCTCGTCAGGGTGAGTCGGGTAAGAGGGTCCAGAGCACAAATCTGATGCTTTATCAGTCAACACGTCGGTCGAATCAGCAAGTGGATCACTGAAAGTCCCCTCAAGAGAGTCAGGTGGGTGACCAGGGGCCTCATTTATAAACGATGCGTACGCACAAAAGAATGCGTACGCCTCGTTCTACGCAAGCTTTGGTATTTATAAAACGTGAACTTGACGGGAAAATGTGCGCACCTCCACGCAAGCTCTGACCCATGCGTACGCACAAAAAAGGGAAAAGCAGAAACTGCGACCTCAGGAGGAAACAGGTACAACGACCCGAAATTGGTTCAATAATTGAAGTTTAACACAAGCATAACATCGCGCAATGACGCGCATCAATGACATAACTGCCTTAACCTAATCCTGTTTAAAATCTAAAACGTGGTTGATTGTTGTTTCGTGCGCCCGTCAAAAATTCCATCGTATTTGATGCGAGAAAGACATGCTGATAGGCTATACCTATGTATGTTTTGTTAATTATCCACTTATGGCTTTCATGCATGTTTTGTTATTTGTCAATAATCAAGGCTCAAACATGTTGCTTGTTAGCTTGCAAATGGTAGGCTATATATAGTAAGTGCTGACGTGCATCGGCTTTCTTGCCACTGGCTGAATCGAGAACTGGCTGACCGGACTGGAATAGCCACCTTCAGCCGAATTTTGCCAGACGTGTTAGGAGGTGTAACTGCTTCATCACCAAACTACATCAACTTTCCTTACATGGTGAACAGGCAAATAAAAACGCAGTCTAATTTCCCAAATGTGATCCGTGCTATTGACTGCAATCATATTGCTATGAGACCACCGAGTGAAAATAAATGTGCCTTTGTTAACAGGAAGCATTTTCATTCCCTCAATGTCCAAGTTATATATGTGACACGGACATGTTGCTCACAAATGTTGGCCTGATTCATATTGAGACATACTGTAGCAGCGTTGGGCGCAGACTGAATGCTGGAGCTGTGCGCGATGCTTCTACTGTAGGTGCGGGCGAATCGTGTTTAAATCCTGTGTGTAAAAGAATTTGTAGCAATTTTTCGACCATTTCTAAACATTCACCCTTTACTCATTCAAGTTATGTTGTAGGTGGATATCCGCTGAAACGGTGGCTGCTCACGCCATTTATGAACCCACCAACAGTCAATAAAGTTGCGTTTTTTGTCTTTCCCGCTGTTTTTGGCATGTTGTCCACAGACATCAATATTCATTAAGGGCGTTTCGCTGAATATTTATAAGCAATTATGGGTGTGTCTTGAGGTACGCACAGGTGCCGCAAATGTAGAGTAGAGCTTGATTTATAAAGGGAAATTGGCGTGGAACGTGCGTGCGCACGGTTTTATAAATCAGAATATGTCTGTGCGCACGCACTTTCTGAGTTTTGAGCGCACGCCATCTTCTGGCGTACATCTTGCGCAAAGTTTTATAAATGAGGCCCCTGGTGTACTCAAATGGCTGACCCACTCTCTAGTTCTCCCTTCAGCAACAGGTAACCCTGGCAAGACATCTGAACTTGGACTCTCCATATTAGAGCTGGGCAGACAGCCATCCAAAACATTCACAGGCTCAGAAACACTCTGGACATCCTCCACACTATGTTGAGATTCCTGGTGGACAGACACTTGATCTTCCGTCTGCTTAGATGAAGTTGGGTCTGAAGCCATGGAACAGACATCAAGGGCAGAGGACAAGACAGAGGACACTGACGGAGAAGAATGTGGCACACCTTGGACAGGAAGAAAGTTGACCAGCATGAGCAGATTACGATGAACCACCCGCTCGCTTCCTGTGACAGTGTTCTGTATTTTGTATGTGTGTGTTTTGCCATTCTTATCTGTCACAGTGTAAACGGTTGGCTCCCATCGGTCAGCAACTTTTCTCTTTCCCCTTTCTTTCTTATTTGCCACAAGTACGCGGTCCCCAATCTCAATTGTTGCTCCTTTCACCTTCCTATTATACAGTCTCGTCTGTCTGCTTTGTTCTTTAGTCGCATGTTCCTGAGCGATCAGCATGGCTTCTTTCAAATCCTCAGAGAGCTTTGTGACGTATTTGTCAAAATTGGTGACATCAGGGTCAGTCAAAACATTTCCAAACAGGACGTCTACTGGAAGACGTGGCACCCTTCCAAACATCAAGAAAAATGGTGCATATCCTGTTGTTTCATGAGAGGTGCAATTATACATAAACGTTAGAGTTTGTAAACGTCTAGGCCAGTCAAGCTTAGCTTCAGGAGGAAGAGCTCTGATCATGTTGCCAAGTGTTCGATTAAAGCGCTCAACGCTGCCATTCCCCATTGGGTGGTAAGGGGTAGTGTGTGATTTTCGAACACCCGACAACTTCAGAAGCTCAGCGATCAATTCACTTTCGAAGCTAGGGCCCTGGTCACTGTGTATTCTCTCAGGAAACCCGTATACACAGAAATATTTCTCCCAGAGGACTCTTGCAACCTGCTTGGCTGACTGATCTCTGCAGGCAAAGGCCTGGGCCAGTCTGGTAAAGTGATCTGTCATTACTAAAACATCCACAGACTTATTGTGGGAATCCTCAGCTGACCAAAAGTCGATGCATACGAGTTGCAAGGGTCTGGTGGTGACAATACTTTCTAGAGGAGCTCTTCCATCAGGCTCAACTACTTTGCTTACAATACAACGCTGGCAATGGCGGACATATTCTCTCACATCTCTGTCCATATGCAACCAAAAAAATCTTTGTCTAGCAATGTTCAGAGTCCTGGACTGACCTTGATGGCCTGCGCTGTCGTGCACCCCTTTCAAGACATCAGCTTTCAGGCAGTCAGGAACTACAAACTGGTGGCGCCTTGTCTTGGAAATCTGATCACGAGAAACTCTGTACAGGATGTCATCACTCAAGACAAACTTTTCCCAATGTTTCAGCAGTTTTAAAACATGACCCGACTCATGCGCCTTCTCACGTCTGGATGGTCTCCGACTCCTTTCAACAAAAAAACGGATCCGAGACAAGATCCTATCCTGAAGCTGTGCGTCTCGAAGATCTCCCAAAGAGTGAACAGGCAGACAGGGCAAAACATCAGGGACAAGCTGGGGTAAGTGACTCACTAGAGCTGCTGCACGAGTCCGTGTTCCAGAAACCCACTCGGTGTGCGACTGTATTACAGCCGAAACTTCCTGAGCAGTCAATGACACGGGTGACATTTGAAGGGACTGGGCATGGCTAACCATAACATGGTCCTGTTTCTCTCTCGCCACAGATTGACCGTTTGATGCTCTAAATGTCTGGTGGACCCCTGCGTCGGACACAACACTCGCTTCTCTGATGAGTTCACTCAACGGTCGATAACCAACACTCTTGCAAAAAGGTACACGACTGAGAGCGTCAGCAACGACATTCCGTGCGCCTGGCACATATCTGATGTCAAAGTTGTAACTGGCCAATTTTGACACCCACCGCTGCTCGCAACAGTCAAGTTTAGGCTTAGTCATTATGTGTGTTAGTGGGTTATTGTCTGTCCACACAGTAAAGTCATGGCCCTTCAGCCAGTGACTAAATTTCTCACAGACTGCCCACTTGAGAGCGAGAAACTCTAGTCGATGGGCCGGATAGTTCTTTTGTGATCGAGTTAAAGACTTACTAGCAAATGCTATTGGTCTAGCCACCATGTCACCCTCCCCTAGTTGTGATAAAACAGCCCCAAGGCCATCCAAGGAGGCATCGGTAGACAGCAAAAAGGGCTGACTGAAGTCTGGATGAGCCAAAACAACTGAATCAATGAGGGCTTGTTTGAGCTCCTCAAATGCAAGATTGTGATCAACAGTCCAGTCTGCTGGTTTGAGCTTGCGGCTCACCATAACACGTTTTGCCTGTCTGCCTTTTTTCTGTCTCTGACCCGCCAGCAGCGAAAACAAGGGCTTTGCCAGGGCTGAATAACCCGGGATGAAATGTTGATAAAAGTTCAGCATACCAAGAAAGGATCGAGTACGCTTCTCAGACGGGGTCACTCCATCAGTCTCCATCAAGTCAGTCACAGTCATGTTGCATATACTCTCAACTTTACTTGGGTCCGTAGAAACTCCATACTCATCAATTATATGGCCAAGGAATTTGACTGACTTCTTCAAAAAGTAGCATTTCTTGGGTGCCAATTTCAAGTTGTGGTCCCGCAGTCTGCTAAATACCATTTCCAAGCGATCTAAGGCAGTCCTTTCGTCTGGTGCAAACACTAAAATGTCATCCAAGTAGCACAACAGACTGAGGAAATTCTGATCACCAAAAATGGCAGTCATCATCCTCATAAAGCTCCCTGGACTGTTACAGAGACCCTGTGGTAACCTGTTGTACTCATATAGCCCCATTGGCGTAGTGAACGCTGAGTACTTTCTATCATCCTCATGTAGTGGCATGTTGTAAAAGCCAGAAGTCAGGTCCATGGTGCTAAAGAGGGAATTGCCTCCAAGCGCAGCTAGGCAATCTGCCTGATGAGGCAAAGGGTGAGCGTCCTTCAAAGTCCTCTTGTTTAACCATCTGAAATCCGTGCACACACGCAAATCACCGTTCTTTTTCCAGATAAGAACCAATGGAGAGGCATATTCACTTGTTGATTTTCGAATGATCTCTTTTTCCTCCATTTCATTTAGAACATGACGTAGTTTCTGATACTGGCTTGGTGGTACACGTCTGAAAGGAAGTCTAAATGGCTTTTGGTCGATCAAGTGAATTCTGTGGACAAACCCCTCTGCTTTGCCACAATCAAGGTGATTGCGCGAGAAGACATCCTCATAGCGAGCAATGAGGTCAACCAACTTGCTTTTACAATCTGCAGACGCATCACAACAACTGATGTCTAAGTCACTGAGACCAATGGACTTTAACTTTTCAGCACATTCCACACCATGACGGACAGAACCAGCAGCAGGTACAGCTGAAGACTTTTGGTGATTGCTGATCAAGTCCAGGTCTTCTAAAGCAACGCAGGGCACCAGATCTGCAAGCTTAGCATTACGTCTCAAAAGTATGGGCTTCTCAGACACATTCATCAATTTCAAGGGGACCCATCCGTCCGACCACAAGGGTGTCACAACCCTAGCAACCATGAGCCCTTTTGGAGCAGAGCGTGCTGACGTAGGCTCTGTCATCACAGCACTACCGGGAGACACATGAGCAGACTTTGGCAGCTTTCCCCACAGGAGATACTCACAGCCAGGTTCAAGGAGAGTGGCTGAATTACATCATACTGTACCTATCTTGTCAGGCATGTCCACCTGTTTAAGCCGGCCAACATGGAAAGAAAATGCTCAACTTCTGTGTTAGCTGATGAGGGCGCAGAGACTGCCGCCCAGTACTCACTGTACTTCTTTGACACACGAAGCACATGTTTTATCACATTAGTCCCAAGAATTAAGTCATCATGTTGTCCCTCAACTACTATCGTTGGCACTATCATTTTGCAATCATAAACTTCCATGTGGAGGTTAAAAGCAGACTTTGGGTTCACTCGGCTACCCCCCACCCCAATAAGAGTAACATCAGTAGAAAATCTATCAACTTCACTCACCGCACCAGCAGAAAGCAGAGAACATATAGCGGTCCCACTGATCGTGCATGCCATTGAGCCACTATCTAGCATGGCACCTAAAGTGATCTTGTCCCCAACCCTTACTCGTGTGTAAAATAAGCTGTCATGGCCTCCAACAATCTGAGTATTTTGATACACGATACTGACAGGTGGAACTTGTGAAAACATATCAGCAGATTCTGCATCAGGAAAGTAGGAGGAATCTTTTTGACCTGTACTGCCCCCCACCGAATACAGGTCAGTTAGTTTCCCGATATTGGGCCAAGCTGTGGTGGGGAACCGTTTGGGCAGTGCTGCTTGGAGTGACCAGGGGCTAGGCATTTGAAGCAAAGACGGTCAGATCTGCAATGAGACAGGGTGGAGTGATTACCGTCTCTGCACACCTTACATGGTGGAGAACTGAAGGAGTTGGGACGTCTCTGGCGACGCTCAGTGCTGGGTTGATCCACCCTGGCCAGAACCCGCTCAAGCATGCTCATCATGCGACCAAGAACGCCTTCTTCAGGCTGCCAAGTGCTCTGTGATGGCGGAACTCGCTGTGGGCGCTGAACGTGCTGCTGGACACAAGCAGAGACTGAGGGTGAGGTAGAAGGCTTCAAAGACATCGCACAGGAACATGAACAAGATGAATGGGGGTCCTCCCCATGACATTCAGCGGCCGCACAAGCACGCGACTCATCGTCAAGGACAGCAGCAGGATGACTTTTCAGTTGAGGAGCACCGTAAGACCCAGCAGATGCCCTCATTTCTCTTTGGTATTCATCTATCCTAAGCTGGATGTCTCTGGAAGTCCACTCACTAACAGGCTTACATTTAAAAATGGAAGAGAGTTGTGAATCAGGACAGTGCTTAGCGAACATCTGCGCCACCTCTCCACCAATGTTCTCCATCCTCCTACCTTGACGGCGTAGGCCCTCATCAGCCGTGTCTGCTGCTTTGTTTAGTCTGATCCAATAATCAACTGGATTTTCTTTTGGCCTGGGCAGTGTGGTATAAAAGTCTTGCAAAGGAAGCGACGATGAGGACTGACTGAAATATCGCATCAGAATGTCATATATGAGGTCTGGATTTTGCTCTACATCTAGTGTGTCATCACTCCTCAGAGCCACAGTCACAACATCTCTGGCCTTTCCTAGCAGTCTGCCTTGAATCTCCTCTGCCTGCTCAGCTTTTGTATACGACTGTTTTCTCATGTGGGCTTTCGTCATGTCAATCCATTCCTGGACAGAGTATTTGTCAGAATTATTTCCCCTAAACACTACAGGGTCACGTTCAGCCTTTACATGTACAATCACTGGAGATGAGTCGTGCTGTGTGTTGTGTGTGTTCTGTGTGCTGTGCGTGCTATGTGTCAAAACAGTCACTGGTTTATCAGTCATTGGTGTACCGTATGCAGTATCACGGTCAGTAAGTCCAGCTGACATGAGTCTGGCTACAATGGAGTCACCTATTTGTTCTCCTAACTGGCCCACCATATCAGTCAGGTGTTGTATGGCAATGTTGTCACTAACAGGTGTAGAGGTAGGTGCATCCCCCTTCAAAAACTGCTCACTAGGAGACCAGCCCGGGCTCAAACCATACCCCCTGCTCCTGACATTATTAGAGCATGTTTGAGGACCACATGCACCCTCACTCCCAAAACCACTTGACATTATGCCACCATCCAGGTCACTAGAACGAAAGCCCCTGCCCCTGCCTATGGTGTAGCCCTTAACTCCATTCTCACTATCTGTCCCTTCCATGGTATTTGGAAAATATGAGGAGAAAAAAATCGAAATTTCGAAAAAAAAAAAATATATATATATATAACTCTTAGCCTAAAGATAATGTAGTTTAGCAAGATTACACTGAATAGAAATGAAGCTTAACCATTTAAACGTAGAATGCAACCTCTACAAGCCATTCATAATCACCACAAAATCAGACAACATTCACCGCACAGCAGCCCTCGGCGATCTGCGTGAAGCTGATCCAGACGATCCTGAAGTGGTCACGGCACCAGTGTAACGACCCTTCTTTTTCAGGCGTCACTCAGTGATGATTGAATAAATGGCTCGAAACGGGAATTCTTCTGGTGTTTTTATTGCCCTCTGCATTCACAAATAAAACAATAAATCCATTGAGATAAGATGAGCTGCGACTGCAATCCAAATCTCCAGCAGACTAAAGTTCTGACTGGCTAGCATTACCTACTGTATGCTAGAATACAGACACAAGAATGCATAGCCTGTTCAACTAACGTAAACACATGCAAAATAGAATAACATACAGAGCGGGCATCTTACACCTAGTGATCGTATAGTTTCTTTTGTTTTCTCACCACACAACAAACATTAACAGTATAATCAACGTACCTGCATTCACAAATAAAACAATAAATCCATTGAGATAAGATGAGCTGCGACTGCAATCCAAATCTACAGTAGAAACGTAAAGCGAAGTCACGAAATTGCAAGTGTTTTTCTCCATAAAGCTAGTCAACATAACGTGGCTGCCGCCAAAAACATGTAGCATACAATGGCTCGATTGAATACAATCTAAATACAACACTCTAGCATCACTTGCAGATATATTCTGTTAATACAACTTATGCAAATACTTATTTTCTAACCAGTATGAAAGACAGACAAGATATTTTATTAAAACACAAAATTATACACGGAGCACTCTCCATGTACAGCTTACCTCCAGCAGACTAAAGTTCTGACTGGAGTAGTACGGGAAGCGCAAGAGTTCAAAACATTGAAATGCAATAGAATGAAAATACAGTTGCAGCCGCAATGCCTCATCACTAAACTCTTGTGAATGGGTACAACATATAAAAACCTTTTTAGCATGTCAAAACCAGTGTGTATAAAAATAGGAAATGCAATAACATATATCGTAATTTTAAGAGAATTCACATATCTAAATAAGGTTATATTCAACTCTGTTACACAAGACGCCTGCTCTTAGTCTAGGCTTAGGTCACCACCAGGTCCTTCAGCATGATAATAACCCAAAGCATAGTGAAAAGTGGTCTAAAACGCCCTAAAGGATACTAAAATCAAGGTGCTGGAATAGCCTACACAGAGACCAGACCTCAACCCCATTGAGAATCTGTGGCACGTGCTTAAAGCAAGAGTCCATACAAGAAAACCATGCAGTTTGGACGAGCTGGAGCTAAAGAGTGCCTAAGAGATATGTGCCAACATAGTAAAAGACTATTCAAAGAGGTTGTTGTCAGTTGAAGCAAAGAAAGGCTACACTAATGACTATTAATGGTCTGGGGGCTAATAATTTTGAACATGTCAATTTTTGCTATTCTTGTCACAAATCAGAGCATGAGTAAACAATGATCATCAAACTTTGTGGGCATACTGTCTTTGCGCTTCTGTAATCATATAAAATAGGCACATTCTTGGAAATGGTCATTTTCATGTATAAACAAAGGATTATGTCTGAATTCATCAGGGGGGCTAATAATTTTGGGCTTAACTGTACTTAGTTCTGTCGCCGAACGACTATGGTCCCTTTGATTCTCTATGTCAGTGTATAGAATAAATCAACACTTGGATGGCTCAACATTTTCTTCAGCTGAACTAAGAAAAAACTGAAGTAATTATATTTGGTAAAAAGGAGGAAAGACTTAAGGTTGCCACTCTCCTTGACACAAAAGGATTGAAAGCAAAGGATATTGTTAAAAATCTTGGTGTATTAATCAACAGTGATCTAAATTTCAACAGCCACATGAAAATGATAACTAAATCAGCTTTTTACCACCTCAAAAATATTGCCAAACTGAGAGGGCTAATGTCAAAACATGACTTCATGCATTCATGCTTTTATCTCTAGCAGGGTTGATTATTGCAATGGAACCTCGTATTTGTGTTGGAGGTGCAACACTGAGTGCGGCACTCTTTTACATATGTTATACTCTTCAAACGGAAAATTATCGGGGAAAACCATCCAGAAAACCCGCGATATCATAACATTTGTGGTTTCCGGTTTCGTCTACAGCATAACTTTAAAAAGTTACATTTTGGCCTTACATATCGCAGGTTTTCTGACATTTGACGCCAAAGGATTTACATTGATGTCTATGGCAGCCCTTTGCGTTGCATATGAACGCGCGGGGGCATCTTCGGCTTCCGATATTGACGCAAGGGGGCTTGGCCATGCGTCCTCGTTCGACGAGTTGGGTGTCAGACCGTGTTACAACACAACACATCATGGTCTTGCTTTCTCCCCTGTTCTGTGATTGGTCACCAACATCAGGCAAAAATGTGGGTGTTAGTTTTGTCACGGCTTTGCCTGGTTCCTCCTCCTGTCTGTTGCGTCTGGCTGTGTTCGAAATTTTGTGCTAAGTACTACATACTGCATACTGGTCAAGTATACACTGTGTACTGCACACTACGCCCCCCACCCCAGTACGCAGTAGCCGTCACCAGCAGCACAGCGTACTAAATCACTGTTTGAAATGGGTGGTAAGTACTAGTCGCATACTGATACTGACGTGAACCTAGCGAGCAGTATGCAGTGTGTGAAAAATTAGATTTTACCAGTATGCAAAAGTTCCCAGGATGTTGTACTAATGGTGGCAAAATCCTCAGTGTAGCCTACCAATGATGCTCACTACTCAGATACTGCATCCCATAATGCATAGCGATTATTTCCAGTTTCAGAAAAAATCAACAACGCTGGCAGACAGCGAAAGGACAAGCCTATGGCAAACCGGAGGCGAAGAATACAAATGTGATTATTGTTTGGGTGTTTTGGTATGGAACGTTTCGTGGCTTCTGTTATTGTGGAAGTTTTAGTAGCCTAGGCTACTGTTCATGTGCAAGTGAAATAGCCCAGCTTATCCAAAGTTAACATGAACTAGCTGGCGCTCAATGGAAATGAATGATATTAGAAAGCTAAGTCGTAAGCATCAAGCTTGTCTAGCTCTTGTTAACGTCGTTATTAACATTTACCAGTGTTCGCTTAATTATTAGTTATCGTTCTTGGTGTGAACGACCCTCTCCTTAGTGTTCTGTATAACTGTCAGAACTCTATTCATAAGTTTAGTCAGCACCGCAACAAAGCGTTTAGCCATACCAACTTTGTCAGCATTTTTGGTCGACTAGTCTGTGACCTTTACCATCGCTAGCGTATCTGATGCACCTGTGGAAAACAGCTGATGGATTAGTAAAATCAAGTGAGCAAGCTTACGGTGACGTTGGTCATTTTAACGCAATGTTGCAATGCATTCTAGAGAGCTCAACGTAGATTTTAATCAATACCATGTTATAGTTAGGCTATGTGTTCTGTTCCGAGTAGCCTATTTAGAGGTAGACTTGAAGAAACTGTCTAAACTAATCAATTTAAAGTGAGCGCAATTACGTCTGATATTTTGGGGAATTCTTCACGTTTATCCCGTTAGTGACACATGCTCAGGCTATAATGATGTGTTCGTTGCTAAACGAAGCGAATCTAAATGTGGAGTACTGAGCATGTTCCTCCAGTCTAGTTGTGTCCAGATATAGGCTTTTTATACAGTGATGCATCTACAGCCTAAAGCACGCACCGCCACCTACTTGCAAGAAAAACGTCTGGTATTGGCAATTAGTCGAACTACCTCATTCATTTGTATAAGACTGCAGTGGGAAACGAGTTAAGCTGAAATGCATTAATCATTGCATTTCAATTCTAGCGTTCTTGGAAATTTAGAACATCACAAGTTTGCTTTTGTTTATGTAAAGCACGCTGCATGAAATGGGCTATAGCCTATAAATAAACTTGACTTGACATGGCAGGAGGATTGTTCTGTTTACTTATCAAATCAGCCAGCTTTTGGGCTACACTGGAGTCTGGACATCTGGAGAAAGCATAGCCTACCCATGAAGAATCTCTGTGTGATGTTTCATATATAATATGTTTATGGATAAATAAAATCACCTAAGCTTATTAATCCAGACTCAATTTCGGATATAATGGAATTTAAATAACAGAAAAGAATACAATGAATTGATACAAAAGTTATAAGAGTTAGGCTAAGAGGATGCACAAGCTGTGAAATCAGGTAAGTGCAGTGTTATAAAATTATTGTTGTGCTGCCAGAGTGCCAACAATGTTCATAAAACATTTCTCTAGTGTTGATCAGTGGAGAGAGTAGCACTTCTGTGTGTCCTACCGTTTTGATATGTCTTAGGCTACCTCTCTGTGGTGAGAGCCAACAAACAAGCAAGGAGAAGAAGGTCTGCAATACTGATGGTCTTTAATCTCGTTCTTCAGCAGGAATTCAGAGTGATTAGACCAATATGCCTAGAGAAACTAACAATATTGTAGCCCACAGTTGTCTTTTCTTATGAAGGCGTATGCAACCATGGTTAATGGATCAAAAAGGTGTCATTATTGGCAAGACTTGGGTTTGCAACTAAGTGAAATGTGAAATTAAGTAAATGTAACTGTGCTACACTGACAATTGATAATCCCATAATGACCACTGTATGACAGTTACCTTACAAATGACACTAAACATTGAACAAAATACTTTCAATTGATTAAAATGTCTGAACTTTAACATCAAGAAAAACAACAAGTGCACATTCTCTCAGAATGACCCCAGGGGACAATATTGCTAACTGAATGGCAACACTATTCTATCTATTGTCCGTCTCCTCTTTGGAGATGTGGATCTGAAGAACGACTTCTGTCAATGCCCTTGTGGACACACTTGAAGTGGACTGTGATGGAGGCTGGGGGAGAGACTGGAGGTTGTCATCATTCAGTATTGGTTATCCAGTGCCACCTCCTACAGGGTTGTTGCAGAAGCCTTCGATGTTCCCAAGACCACTGTGCATGACGTTGTGCCAGTCCTAGAGATAGAGGTTACATCTTTTACCATCTTAGACACTTTCTTATAAACACTCATTTAAAATCAAATAAGGAGAAAATTATTTTCTGCCATTACCATTTTATTTTCCATCATTAGGCTATACCAGAGCCCTAGACATTCTCTGGTTATACCCAAATCCGGCTATGATATCACTTATCAAAGAGCAGTAGCCTAGGCTTAAACTGGGAACTGTTTTGAACCAGGTGCTCATTTCTCAGTACCAAAGCAACTTAGCTATCAAAGATTTTCACATTACACTTTTGTAAATTAAACTTATTTTTTAAAAGTACGAATAGAGTTCTGTCAGTTATAACTGACAGAATACTTAGGAGATAAGGGCCGTTCACACCAAGAATGATAACCATAACGATAACTAGGCTATAAATAAACATTGCTCTCGTTAATGTGAATGACGACGTTACCTAGAGGCTAGAAAATCGTCATGCTATTTAGCGACTTAGCAAGCTAACAGGTTTCTACCATTCATTTCCATTGAGCGCCAGTTAGTTTACGTTAGCTTTGGTTAAGTTGGGCTATTTATTCACTTGCACATACACAAATACAGCTCTACAGTAATAAAACTTCCACAATAACAGAAGCCACGAAACATTCCATACCAAAACACCCAACTAATACTCACATTTGTGCTCTTCATCTCCGGTTTTTGCCATACTTGTCCCTTCGCTGTCCGCCATTGTTACTGAAATTTTCTGAAGCTGGAAACAATCGCTATGCATTATGGGATGCAGTATCCCATCAGTATAACATCCGGGAAACTTTTGTGTACTGGTAATATTACATTTTCCAAACACTGCATACTATTTGCTACTTCACGTCATTATCAGTATGTGACTAGTATTTAGCACGCAGTTCGAACACAGCCTCTGTCTCCTACAGGTGAGCTGGGCGCAGGTGTTTGGAGTTGCAATAATCACTTCCTGGTTTGGGCCTTTAAAAGAATACTCCAGACGAGGCTGGAGGAGGTCGACCGCCGCTGCTCTGTCTCTCCCGCACCGACTTAAGATTTTGCTTTGCTTATTCATTGCACCACATCTACTGATTGCATACATCTTTATTTTCTAAGTTCAACTCCACTACTGACTTTACTTTATCTATTCTGTTCAGTTCTGTTAATTTAATAAATCTAATATATATATCGTTACTCCGCGTGTGGCCTTTCCCTACTCTGTTGCGTGCTTTGAGCCAGGCTTGTAACAGTTTCCAGACTGCCTTACAGTATGTTAGCAGCGTGAATGAAATCAGTGCGCAAGGCAGGATGGGAACACCCAGGCTAGTCCGAGTGGGTGTAGAGATGTCTTTTGGCATCTTGAAGTCCAGATGGAGAGTGTTACTAAAAAGAAGTGACTTCCATCATGAATTTGCACGCCTCATGATAGCCACCTGCTGTGCCGCAGGTACAAACACAGGTAGCACAAGTAGCACAGCAATGTTCAGTTTTAAATTAAGTAAAGGCTAAAATGTCAGAGCTAGTCCTTGCTCGAAAAAACATCTCTGCCTGCCTGAGACAAATATTTGCATGTCAAATATGCCCAAACATCCCTATCACAATAGTGGTTGTTACAGCATGCTGTGTTCAGGTTGCCGGTTGTGGCCCCTGCATGCAAATATATCTAAAGGAAAATGATAGCTGCCTCTTCTCCTCCGCTTTTTCAACCAAGCTGATCTTTCCAAAAGGCTTTAATCAAGTCAATAGTGTATTCCAGAAATCAGCCACCCTTTGATTGTGGTTAGACACAGTTGTATGTTTGATTGGTTCCTTATGTAGGACTATGTTCAGTGCCTGTGAAAACATGTCATTCTGATGTGAGCTTGTGTGTTATGTAAGACTATGCTCAATGCCTCTTGAAAACACGTCATTCTGATGTGAGCTTGTGTGTTATGTAAGACTATGCTCAATGCCTCTTGAAAACACATCATTCTGATGTGAGCTTGTGTGTTATAACATGTTCACCTACTGATGTTATAAATCTTTTTCTCCCTTTTAATAAATCTGTCTCTGAATGTGTGTCATAGGGAACTGATATATTATACACATTGTCAAGACGAGCCCAGCAACACTGCCCTCTGTGTGTGCTTCTTTCATTTTAGTCTTCTCTTTTGTTCTTTATCTCAAAGCACTGTAAATGTACAGTTCATTGCTTATCATTCTAAGAGTGTGAAATAAATGTGTCAGTGTTAAATGTCAAACGTGTCATAAATGTGCCTCATACCATGCCCACAATTGTAATGTTACACTTTATTTATTACCATTGCTTTAATACTTCAGTGGAATTAATTTTCCTGATATCCAATAACATGTCCACTGTTGTACACAATCCAAAACCAAACACAATTGAACAAGAGAGGCAGGTCAAACGGACCAATAACACAATCAATGGGAGATCAGAAGTGTTGTCCAGTGAACCACCACAAGAAAATGCATACAATCTAGACCAAAGTTCAAGTCTATTCGTAATGCTCATATATGTCTCTAAGACCTGTAAGGCAAGAGTAGAATGTTTCTTCGTAGGTACAGTACATGTACCCAGCAACATTCTCTCTCTTTCCATCCTAAGACCAGGATGACCAGTAAGAGGGTCCCGTCCGAATGGCGCAGGATATGTCAGACTTCCACCCCAGTTAATGTAATCTGCGGCGACTTCGGCCGCAGGTGGAAGGAACTGAGGGGGTACCCGAGCGGTGTTAAGGTTGGCAGCAAAGAAAAAGAAAAAAATAAATAAAAAGAAAAATAGAAAAAATCTCAAGATACCGGATCTCCTAATTTGTGCAAAGATAGTAGCTTTTTTGTAGGGGAACATCTATTGCAGCTTCCGCGCTCCATAGTCTGAGAAACACTGCTGTAGAGGAACGAGTGTGTGCAGCCTTGCACTTCTAAAAGTCAGGAGTCACTCGCGTTGCCGCCTACCTTGTTTTGGTTTTTTTTTTAAAGATTATTTTTTGGGCTTTTTATGCCTTTAATCGGACAGGACAGTAGAGATGACAGGAAATGAGTGGGAGAGAGAGTAGGGGTGGGATCCGGAAAGGACCACGGGGCGGGAATCGAACCCGGGTCGCCGGCGTGCGGTGCAGGTGCCCCAGCCAGTCTCGCCACGGCTGGGGGCTTGTTTTGGGTTTGACGATGAATCAATTCGCATATTTTGAACTAACATATTTTTTTCGTCAAACTAATCCATAACGTCAATGCGTCGTCCCAGCCCTACTTCTGAGTAACTTAAGTTGCCATAACAAAAAGGGTACAGGTACTGTCCATAACATACCTGTAGCCTACATCATGCCTAAGAGAAAAGCTCTTGGACACAGGGTTGAACAGAAAAGGTCTGTAGTAACACACAAACATATTACTCAAAGAAGGATGTATTTGCCGTTTTGCCGACCGGCTACGATTGGTCACAAATGCATGGCCTATTACGTGCAGAGGCAGTTTGAAAGATAACTGTTCATCCCACCCACAGGCTTCAACTCTGTGAATGGTCCGACCCTAGATTATACATTTCTGTGTAGTTTGGCTTGCCAGGCTAACAAACACCAGTTTACTGGCAAACATGGGCGTCTGACACAGGATACAAGTGTCATTATCATTTAGATATGTCTGCATGCATTGGCCACAGCCTGCTACGTGCCCACAGCTTGCTGTAATAGTAAGCACAGTAGTGGGTGTGTTTGTGCAGATTTTACATGCTACTGCCTGTCGGAGGCAAGTGGTAATAACACTGGATTGAGACAGCTCACACACCTTTTCATTAACTTCATCTAATAATTCACGTTGTTGCAGATGAAATCCGGTCCCTCCCAGTATTGCAGTATTCCATCATTATGGATGGGACCAGGGATGTTTCAGGTATGGAGCAGGAGGCCCTAAGTCTGCGCTACAGTATGTGGATAATGATTTGATGGTGCATGAAGAGTTCATCGGGTTGTACAGTATGAGACTATGTCTACAACCGGTGAACATCTTGCCAGCATCATTTTGGATGTGCAGTTGAGATTAAATTAGCCAATATGGGGCCTAGAGGTACTCAGGCGCACAGGCAGTTATTCAACGTTCACAGCCATTAGCACCATATATACTGTAGGCTCCATTGTGCTGCTCATTGTGTACATTTAGTTACACAACAGGCTTGCTCAGCCTCCCCTGTTGTACGAAATGCTATTGATTGGATTCATGACCTTGGCACATTGTTTGGTCAGTCTGGTAAGCTGAAAGACAAATGTAAAGCGATTGCTGCAACTGAAGGGGAAAAGCCAGTCAAGTCCATCA
Organism: Sardina pilchardus; assembly: GCF_963854185.1. Lineage (NCBI taxonomy): Eukaryota > Metazoa > Chordata > Actinopteri > Clupeiformes > Clupeidae > Sardina > Sardina pilchardus. The sequence goes on along the minus strand of NC_085001.1, from coordinate 5,716,971 downwards.
GGCCCTTATGTCCCACGAGGTGTTCCCCCCAGCTGCCCCCTTTGCCATAAGAACATTCCGGTCTCACGTTCAAATTCGTCTAACCTCGTCTAACCTCATCAACCATTCAGCGACATTTGCTGGCCTTGACACAGTTGGCAGCACCAACACTTCGTCTGAAGATCGTCCTTCAACCCCATCCCCAGAAATGACAGCTGGGGATCGCGGACTTGTTCAGTAAAGGGACCAATCCTGACAGACACCGTGACCCGCCTTCTAGTGGAAGAAAAGTTGCCATTTAATTTGGTGGAGAAGCCAGCCTTTAAGGCAATGCTACAGGCTTTCGACAAGCAATACGTCCTCCCGGACAGAAAATATTTCTCTCAAAAGGCAGTGGCAGAAAAATATTTAGAAATGAAGGACAGCATTACACGGGAATTAAAAGACGTTGACCATTTTTCTGTCACAACAGACATGTGGTCAAGCGTAATGATGCCCTATATGAGCGTGACCACCATCCATCATTTGAACCCTAGCTGGGAGCTGAAGTCTCGTTTGGAGACCTCAATCATGCCAGAGAGTCACACAGGTGACAAACCCTAGTTTATTTGTTGAGCACAAATCGAAATATCTGTGGAAGGTGGGAACGAAGCCTAGAAGGCTTGTACAGAGTTCCACGCCTATTGGCACATTAAGTTGACTTGTAACATGCAAACTAAACATTACAGTCAAAAAAAGGAAACATTGAACGCAAAATAGTTTGGATTAAAACAGCCTGATGAAAACCTCCCAACATGAATGGATGACAAAAAAGTTGGCTTGTGTCACCACAGACAATGGAGCCAATAGTATTGTGGCTGCAGTGAGGAAACTTAAGCCTACCTTACACTGACAAGATTTTGGAAAGATTCTTGAAAGATTGTAGTCTTTGAACTAATGCCCATCATTCAAGCTTTACTCAAAAGACTACAATCTTTCAAGAATCTTTCCCAAATCTTGTCAGTGTAAGGTAGGCTTTAGATGGGCATGGCTTCCATGCTTCGGCCACTACCTCCATTTAGCGGTCACCATTGGAATGAAGGCAGAAAAAGAGCGCACCGCCCGGGCCATGGGGTTGTGTCGAACGCTTGTGACAACCTTCTCCCAGAGTTGGCAAAAGAAGCAAAGGCTTCAAAAAGAAAAACGATAGCTGGACCTCACTCAGCACTCGTTAATACTGGTAAGTTTTTAAAGGGATATTCCGCCATTTTTGGAAATACGCTCATTCTCCACCTCCCCTCGAGCAAAACAATCGATATTTACCTTGTTCCCGTTCATCCAGCCATTCTGTGAGTCTGGCGATACAACTTTTAGCTTCAGCCTAGCATAGATCATTGAATCGGATTAGACCATTAGCTTCTCGCCTGCTAGCTTCATGTTTAAAAGTGACTAAGATTTCTGGTAATTTTCCCATTTAAAACGTGTCTCCTCTCAAGTTAGAAAGTGCAATAAGACCAACTGAAAATGAAACCTGGCGTTTTTCTAGGCTGATTTGACATGGAACTACACTCTCATCTGGCGTAATAATCAAGGCAACTTGCAAACTACTGGCACTACTACTGCTTGTTGTCTATGGGGACTATTTTCAGATGCTGCGTACGATATCACTGCGCCTATGGCACGTTTGCAAGTTCTTGCAAGTTGCAAGTTGTAAGGTGCCAATCTTAGAGGTTTTAAGTCCGTTGGAGTCAGTCTTTTTCTAGTTTTGCCGTTACGACAATATGATATTCTCGGAAGTCTCTTCAGTCGTGGCTCATTCTGCAGCATTGTTTCATGTGTGACATCCCTAACAGATATAGAGCTGTTCTGTCACGTAGAATAATTAGACTAATGATTTATAAGAAATGAATGAATGAACAAATAATCACATTGGCAACAGCTGCCGCCTATTTTGCCCCTTCCTGTTTCGTGTTGGAGCTAGGTCACTATTGGTTTTTAATGTTCACGCCACAATTTGCATGAGCCACGACTGAAAAGACTTCCGATAATATTGTCGTAACGGTAAAACTAGACAGACTGACTCCGACGGACTTAAAACCGCTAAGATTGGCACCTTACACTAAACGATTTAGATGACGGGAGCGATTTTGGAAATGTAGTCGCCGACTGTTAAAACAGACCAAAATCGTACAATGTAAGCCAGCCTTATATGAAGGCTATGAAGTAGGCTAGGATATGTACATTTCTTAATATGTTTCATTAACATGTTTGCACATTTAAAAAGAATAAGCTACCTCTCATTTTTATGTCGTTTGCTCACGTTAGTGACCGCACCAGAGCAAGCACACTCTGCAGTTCCCCGGAAATGCATTGTAGTTGTTACTAAGATCACCAAAAAAGGCCGAGAAGAGTAATTTAAAGAGGAAATTAAAGTTTCATTTTTATGGGTTCTCATCCAGTACGCTAGAGGGCAGTAATATGTTATACGCTAAACCAGCCAGCCATACACCGGACTACACAATTCATGATGAAGAACATCAAAACACACGGATATGTGAATGAATATAATTGGTATAATCAGCGCTCTTATTCCACATTCTCTGGTATAATGGTACATTACTAGATCGACATCTGCCTGAAACAGTAAGAAGGACACGGTCGAAGCCTTCCCCGAAGCGTAATCGTTGACCACCCGGTCCACAAAGTAATTTATCTTTACAGCGCCATCGACCCCTTTAACCAACTGCAGTATTCGGACAGGGTTCAGCTACATAATGTATATTTTATACACAGTTATCACTTCTTTGGTTTGCTTTTTGATTTTGAAATGGATGAAAAGAAGGAGGTACTGCACAGACGTTAAACGGCTGGATGGTAAAACAGTCCTTATCACTGGTAAGGGGACCATCTCTCCTCGTAGTAGGCTAGGCTAGGAGGCTATAACAGATGCAACACTGTTGGTAACTGCCACCACATTATGTTAATTTAATGCGCTTTGCTCTTTACTGGCTGGTAAAATGTAGCCTACCTTTTACATTTATCAACGTAATGATTATTTCTAGTAGCTTGTAGTAGGCTAGGCTTACGTGTTTTCACGTGTTCTGTGATTCACTAATTCATCTGATTTGGACCATTGACTTGAAACGTGATACTTTCTAAATTAGGAGGAAACTCTGGTATCGGCAAAGAGACAGCGATGGCCTTGGCGATAAGGGGAGCCCGTGTCATCATCGCCTGCAGGGATGTCGTCAAAGCTCAGAAGGCCGTGAGGGAGATCAAGGCGAGAAGCCACAATGTCAACGTGTTATATATGGAACTGGATCTGGCTAATATGAGGTCCATCCGGGAATTTTGCACGACGTTCTTGCAAAAGGAGAAGAGGCTCGATATCTTGATCAACAACGCGGGTGAGGTGTCGGATGAACGTGATTTGTTATTGCCACACGGTCAGGGGATTTAGAAAATAGGGCTAAATAAGTTATTCACAAGAAGGGCGTTTGTTTCTTGCATATGTACATATTGTTAATAATAAAATACCCGATCCTTTACTGAATTGCTTGGAGCAATTTTGTCACTGTTCTCTTTGCAAAAAAGGTATTTTTGTTGCTGTTTGTTGTCTAATCTCCAAAGGCAATCATCAAACGCATATTTTTTGTGGCCCTAAGGTATACCCAGTGTCTTAGACTGGACGGATGACAACTTCAGCATGTGTTTTGGTGTGAACCATCTGGGACACTTCCTCCTGACCAATCTGCTGCTGGGCCGGCTGAAAGAGTCCGCCCCGAGCCGGGTGATTACACTCACCTGTGACAATTACAAGTACCAGAAGTTGGACTTCCAGGACTTGAACTACAACCTGCTGCCCTTCTTCACCTACTGCCGTAGCAAGCTGGCCAACATCTACTTCATCCAGGAGCTGGCCAGGATGACTGATGGCAAGGGGGTCACGGCATACGCCGTGCATCCAGGTGAGTTCCGATGGGTCTTGGGTAGACAGGTAGTAGCTCACTATTATTGGGATTGAGCTGGCCCTGATAAAAGCCCCGACCAGGTGCAGTGATCACTAGTGATGTTATCCATGAACCCCCTGCTTTGAGGCGTGTATCGAAAACATGAACCAATTTGGGATGAAGCCTGTATCGGAGCTTGATTCGTTTTGTGATGATCACGTGACCAGTGACGGTTCAACACAAAACAGGTTACAAAAGATCTCTAAATAACCTTAATTATCTATGTTGTTATTTATTTATCCATAGACTCATGTTCAAAATATTCATCTTCGACTCACAGACATTCATAGCTAATAACTACGAAACAGTCTGTGACACAATGCTATCCTAAACTTTCACCACTAGATGTCCTCATATAGTTCTGAAGCTTCGAGTACTGAACCTTTTTTCGATACAATTGGATTGAATGCTTCACTGGTTCAGAAAGCTTCAGTTCGCCATCAGTAGTGATCACTACAAACTGCCCTAGTGTGGTTCTCTGGGTACATAGTGAAGAATGCTTGTACTGTCTTGTTGTAATTCAAAATGAAGACACTACAAGTTCACTTAATCCATTATTAATCCAATGAGGCTTACTGGGACAAGAAAACAACAACACATCACTCCTGTACTGGCAGCCTTGCACTGGCTTCCTGTTAGACTTAGAATCCAGTATAAAGTGGCATTGACTGTTTTTAAATCACTACATGGGCAGGCCCCAGGTTATGTATCAAACATGGTAAGCTCTTACACTCCATCACGAACACTAAGGTCTGCATCCCACGCGCGCCTGGACACACCCCATTCCCACACCCAGAAGGGTGACCGTGCTTTCAGCATCCATGCACCACGCCTCTGGAACAGTCTACCACATGATCTTAAATCAGCATCATCTGTCACTACTTTTAAATCTCTTCTTAAAACATATTTATTCAGACTAGCTTTTAACAGTCTTTGAGTTCCTGTGGAACAATTGGATGTTGATGCCACATGTATCCTTGTCTATGTGTTCATATGTCTTTCTCTGTTGTTGTTGTCTGGAGGCGTAAGCTGTTGTGTATGTTGAATTGTGTTAATCTGTGTATATTTTTACCTGTGAAGCACTTTGGCATGAAATGTGCCATACGAATTAAACTTACTTACTTTACTTACTTACTAATTTGTGTAGTACCTTTCGTGCAATGTTGACGACCACATCATTTGTGTCCTCTGTCGCCCCCTGCAGGCTATGTGCACAGCAACTGGACGTGCCACTTTTCCATCCTGTTCCGAATCGTGATGCAGGTGATAATGTTCATGTTTTTTGTGCCGTGCGAATTGGGCGCACAGACAGTCATCTACTGTGCCGTGTCAGACACAGTCACTGACCACAACGGCGGCTACTTCGCTGACTGTAGGCCGGGCAGACTGAGACCCTTCGCTAAAGACCCTGGAGTGGCCAAGAAACTGTGGGAGGCCAGTGAAAGACTGGTTAAGCTAGCCTGATGAGGAACTCCTCATTTGTTTACATTCATTTTATATGAAGTATTATTTATTACACGACATGAGGATGTGTTCTTTATTATGATGTTATTTTTTGTTATGATCATTTTGTCCCCTTTATTCTGTTTTTCTGTTTGTTTACATTGAACTTTCATTGTGAGAGTGAATACAGTTGCTTTTGATTAAAAACCCTGGAATATTTCGCTGAGGGATGCTTCTTTCTGACGACGATCACTTCAGACATGCGGAGGAAGATGAGGAGAGAGAAGGGAGAATCGATGAGTGGTCATTTGTGTGTTACTTTAAGTCATTTTATTGATAACACTTTTTATTGAACACATTGCCTTAAGTCTGGGAACACAGAAAAGCATGTTTGTAGAACAGCAGTAGTCATTGTAAGAAGTCAGAAATAGCGAATAATTCCTTTTTCAGTTACAGAAACCCAAACAGACAAAAAGGGAAAATTGTGAAGACTCAACTTTCAGAGGAAACTTTTATTTTTATACAAGTTCTTTTTTTTTCTCCTTTTTTTTTTTTTTTTTAAACTGAAGAGCAAGGTGAAAGAAATGCCAGACTGGAAAAAAAGAGGTTTTAGCTCAGTGTTGTCAATGCAGATGACCAGGACTTTATATAGAACTATAGAATGTAGAACTTTATATAGAATTATAAAATACAGAATAGCAGCTGCAATATTGCTGATCTAGGTTTTGGAAGAGGTGCAATACTACCCACTGGCATGTCCCCATACTCACTGTTGCTTTGTCTTAATTGTGAAACTTGATGGTCTCTCAGCATTAACAAGAAAGCTACAATTTCAAGAATTTGTATTCAGCTGCAGAGCTCTTGCACAAACACAGTAATCAGAGTATCTCCTCAGACACAAACAGCTACTGAGCCAGTGACTTAAAAAAAAAAAAAAAAACTACATTTCTGGAGGAGCTCTTTAAGTTCTACACAGAAAGGGGAAAGAGTCTTCAGATCCATGTGTAGTCTATAATTAAATAACTCGATTGGCAAATCCACACACTTGCATTCTTGAGACACTGACGAGATGTCAAGTTATGGCCTTACTATGCTGCTGCCTATTACGGTGCATTACATTTCCAGCAAAGTGTGCCTTTTTTTTAGGGGGAGGTGTAGTTCCCTAGCGAGCAGTACTACTGGGAACTGCAAATCTTTCATTTTATCTTAAAGTATCTATACATTAAAATGGTCTGGAGAGGAAGCATGGTTATAAAGTTATTGCAGACCCTGACAATCGACACTACAATGCAAAGGACCTGCAAAGACAACAAGGAGCCTTGATTTTGCCCCCCCCCTCAAAAAAAAGCATGCCAAAGAATAGCTGTAACACTTTTTATGTCACCTTCATCTTCATCACTGTTATAGTCATACACAGCTTCATCGTCATCATAATGATAATAGTAATCTCGAGACAAAAATATTTTATGCACTTAAAAAGCTCAGAAAATAGATAGAGAAAGGTTCAGTTAACCAGCATTCAATAGAAAATGAAAAGGTTAAAAGGAAAAAAGAAACACCAAATCTAGTGTCCAGTTGACTTGTCATGCAAAGAAAGGCCAGCTACAGACGCTTTGCTTACTGTAATTTTTTAAATGCTGTACTGTCTTCTTAGTAATGTGCATCTGGACTCTTTGAGAGAGAGAAAAATGCTTTTCAATGTTGAACACACTGAGAAGAACATAGGTACATTTTTTACATGCTGTTTTTTTCCATTGTTTTTCTTTCTTTTTTTTTCCCGGTGGGTTTAGGGCAAAGTGCTGGAGATTGAGGGAGATGGAGAGGCGATCAATGGGGGACAGGTTACCGCCAACCCCCTGGTGTGACCGGTGACGTCATACATACGGCACCAATGATTGATTCAAAGCCTTTTGATTCTCCTCCTGTGAGACGTCAGAGCACGTCTTCTCCAACAGCAATAGCAATCAAAGAATTAGTCCCAGAGCCAAGCAAAGTGAGCTCGCTCTCTGCACTCTTAACACCAGGACAAATAACTGAAAAGAGAAGCAATGCTGGAGACATGAGTGTGATGTGGTCGAACTTGTGGCTGGGGAGTAAAGGGAGGGATGTGGGGTGCAAGGGATGATATGTTTCTGCGGTTGAAATTGAAACGGGTTAATTAGACCAGTTCGTTTGGTTTTGTACTTTGTCACTGAAGCTCCCTTCTGTTTCTAAAAAGAAAACAAATAGGAAAAAAACAAAAGAAAAAAACACATAAAACACAGTAGCAAAGAATCAAACTGAACGCTTGTGTCAGCTCTCCAGACAGTGTGGAGCTGAACAGTTGGTAAATGAACACACATCACGGTCCACTCAATGGAACAGAATTTACTGAGTAAAAGCTGTACAAGCGACGGAAGGGGAGGGACGGAGAAACAAAAGAAAATAAAAACAAATAAGGACACCAAAAATAATCACTTCAAGATGTTAAGATAAAACAATAAGTTAATAAATAAATAAATAAAAACCTGAGGACCAAACTGACAAAACTGAGTCCATCTGCCCTGGACAGGCCAGTCAGGTGAGGGTCACTCCCATGCGGTCTCACTCCAAATGGATTCTGGCAGATATGGCAAGAACCATGCCCAAACCAATCCGCATGCTGTGTGCCTGTCCCGCCACAAAGAAGCTCCTCTGCGGAACTCCGCATCACAGTAGAGCTGTGGTCGTCATGGAGAACGGAGTCAGTCAAGTCCCCGCCTAACGCTTCTCCTCATAAATATCTTTCTTTATCTTTCTTCTTATGGGGTGGGGGTGTCCCTTGTTTACCTACATGTTCCCCTAAAACACAGAGAGCGTTCTTGGAGGGAACTCGCTTACAAAAAAAGAAAAAAAAAACCCTTGGGGCGTCCCCTTAGCCCAAAACTATCTGCATGTCTCCTTCTGGGCTGCAGGCTGCAGGATAAAGAGCAGCGGTCCCAGAGACAGGAGAGCGCGAGCACAGCCCTGACCCTGCAGCACCTTCCATCTGGCACACACATCACGCATCTCTTCATCGGCAGGCAACGCGCGCCCTCAACCAAAAGGGCCCTGAAAAAGCTGCTCTCCAGCTGAGAGCACTCCTCCAACAAGAACGCCTTGCCCTCTCGCCCTTCTTGTGTGGACCAGGGTAAAGAAGGCAATACGCGCCCTCAGACCAAACAGAGCCTCCGAAGCTGCTTTCCAAAAGCAAGCACTCCTACAACGACACATCGCTCCTCCCTCATGTGGGATCAACGTGGAGCAGTGAGGCCCTCTCGTGTCCTTTGCTTCACCTGACACAATCTCAAAACAACTGAACAAAAAAGCTATATCTGCTTCAGAGAGAGAGAGAGAGAGAGAGAAAAAAAAACACCCCCTCCCTACCCACACACACACAAAGCTGGTAATAATAATCATAGTTATGACAATAAGTAGATATTCCACAAATGAATGATATTAAAGACGAAAAAAAGAGGAAAACTTAAAACATGAAGTCACTCAGGCATAAGAAACAAGAGCACTGATGCACCATGTGATAAAATCCTCACACTTGTGACATCGCTTCCTACATAGAGCCCCGACATTCAGCATCGCACAACCCTGAAGAGAATACTGCACTTCTGAACACACACACACACACATACACACGCATACACACACACACTTCAGTTTTATCCCTTTACATCTTCTGGTTTTTCCCTTAGTTTATACTAAGTTGCTTCCCTCTGAACCAGAGATCTAAACTGACTGGTCCGTCGTAGTCTGCAGTGCTGTGATACGGTCTGATTTGGAGTGAGGATGCAAAGCTCCCCCTCTTTTCTTGAACAACCAGCACAAGGATTTGGATAATGGACTCTGTCTGATGGAGAATAAGGTAATGCATACCTACTGCCAAATGCCAGTCTAGAGGGATCTCACATAAAGTCTGTCTTAAAATAAAGCCTATTTTCAAAATATCCTGACCAAACCTATTCACTGTTAGGCTACGAAGTCAAGAGTGGATTGTTAATTAAAGTTACACTTCAGAAGGCCAAAGTCAGATGTGTGTTCTTCACAACAATAACTGAAGATGATAAACACCCATGTAGCCAAGTAGCCTGTTCAGATTGAAAGAGAAAATTGAAAACATTCACATTTATGAATATACTGCCTGTTACTGATTCTTTCCCTCTTTCTCTCACTCTCTCTTATCCACACAGGCACGCACGCACACACGCATGCACACGCACGCACGCACGCATGCACACGCACACACAGCTCTCCCGGCAAACGACTGTGTGTACAGAACATGTGAGTGGATTCAGTATTGGACAAGGGCATACTGAAGCGTATACAAATTATAAAAAAAAGAATAACTGTTTTTTTGTCCACTTCATCACAATAAAAACAGCCACCACTGATACAGAAAAAAGTCATGCTATCTAAAAAGTAGGATTTGTCTTATTGTTTTCAATTATATACCAAAGGCATCCAGAATATGAATTGTACAATTACATATACATCTGCTATCGTGAAGTAATAATAATAATGATAATAATAATAATAATAATAATAATAACAATTATAGTGAACAGATCAAACTTTACATGATGTATGTTTCAAGTGTCTGGGTGTGTGCGCGTGTGTGCGTGCTTGTGTGAGTATGAGTGTGTGTACTGTATGTGAGTGTCTGGACCTATTCACACGAGGGTGGTCTAGTCGCACAGGAACGTGACACAGCTGACAGACTGAGGCCTGGAACACTGGATCTCTGCGCCACCAGGCGCCCTGTCCTCCAGCTGCCGGTGGACGTCCAAGGACGGGCCGCGGGTTTGTGTGGGGGGGGGGGGTTCCTTCCTGGCACAGGTGGATGGTGTTTCAGTAGCTGTGGTCGGACCACTGAGTTGAGTTTTGGCAGGCTGGGTCGGGTGTCGGACCAGGTGGGAGAGTCACAGACGCTTGATGTGTTTTGGCAAAGATGGTCTGATGTTGGTGTGATGGTGATGATGGCGGCGATGATGCACTTCGGGGGGTGGGGAGGGGCTGGCAAAGAGGCAGCCTGATGAGGCCAGGGTTAGTGGGGAGTCAATTGGGAGGGGGGACAGGGCGGGGTTCGGGGCATGAGACGTGGTAAAGACAAGTGCATGCTGGGTAAGGAGGGGGGTTTTCCCCCAGTGCGGGACGGCCAGGCACTAACGGCTCAGAACCACCCAACACTGGACTCTTCATCACTCCTTCATCCTCATCTTCATCACTCTCTCGGACTGGACACTCTGATGTGGCTACAGGAGATCTGGCCCTGCGAGGAAACAGACTCTCAGTCGTACTGACCAGTACTGTAAAAGAGCACGTTTGTGAACCGGACATACAAAATTATATACAAACGATATAACGGCAATGAAAAACGAGGGAGCCCATTGAAGATTTCATTCAGAAAAAATTAGTATACTTTGTTGTTTGTGGCAGTTTGGCCTAAGTTAAGTTAATAACAGACGGTAAAAGTGTAGGAATAGTTTGTGTAAACTTTGAATGAAATCTTCAATGGGCTCCCTTGTTTTGCACTGCATTTGATAATCGACACACTTTACTTCGAGTGGAGCTGGAAAGTGTTCTTAAGTGTTATAAATACCAGGTTCGCGAACTACATTGTTGCTGCTTCGTTTTATGTGTAGGGGGGGTGGGCTGGGGGCAGAGCAAGCCACTGACAAGGTTTGGTGCTGTTTTGAGCAATATTACTGGTTGAAAAACGCTACTTTAAAAGTGCTTGGCTCACCGCACTTAGCTAATCCACTGTCTGTCATTTTCGGCTCTAGCTTATGCCAGTGCTAGCTCTGTAGAGCTTGATCGATGAAAAATACTCCACCGCTTATGTGATGTATTTTCATTCAGAAAAAACACCCTTTGGTCAATTTTCGCCGGAGTTACACTAATATATGTGAGTTTGTGTGTGTTTGTGCGTGCGTGCGTGCGTGTGTGTGTGTGTGTACCTTCACTGGAGCGGTGCTGCAGGAGCCCCCGAGCAGTGGAAGTGGACGTTCTGCCACTTGGCGTCGCGGCGGTGCCACACCCTGGTCTCCTCTGATTGGCTGCTGCGGGGCCGGCCCTGGCCGTCCACGTACTGCGTCAGGCGGATGTAGGCGATGCAGGCGGCGTCCTCTCCAATCAGGTGCACGTGTGGGTTCAGGATGGTGGTGTGGATGGGCTTACTGTTCTTAGCCAGCACTGCGGAGAGAGAGAGAGAGAGAAAGACAGAGAGAGAGGGAGAGAGAGAGAGAGAGAGAGAGAGAGAGAGAGAGAGAGGCACACAAGAGGGAGAGACAAACAGGGAGACGGTCAAAGAAGAAAAGTTAAGAAAGACTCACTAGATAAGCAGGTGGCAGGGACCAGAACATTGAATAGACTGGGCTCAATACTGGCCAACCCCGCTCACCCACTCCACTCTCTGAAGGTGGTGAACAATAGCACCTTCAGTCAAAGACTGATTGCACCAGTGTGCAAGTCTGAGAGATACAGGAAATCTTTCATCCCAGCTGCTATAAGACTCTATAATGCACAAAAATGATTTTACTTTAGTATAGTTTTTAAGTATTTTTAACTTATTATTAACTTATTAGGTCTGGATATATGTGTATAAATGTGTGGTGTTATGTCTGTCTTGAAGCTGCTGTGGCACTGTAATTTCCTGTTAAAGGATCAATAAAAGGATCTATCTATCTATCTATCTATAACTCAGCTGCAGAAAATATCCAAATATCAAAGAAAGCAGAGTTGTCCAAGAGGACAAACACACTGAAGTTCCTGATAATGGCAAAAAAAGTTCATGCAAATGGAAGAACAGCAAACAAAAAAATGTTTTTTTGGATATGCCATTTTAAGTTAGCCTGGCAAGCCAAACTACACAGAAATGTATAGTCTGGAGTCGGACCATTCACAGAGCTGAAGCCTGTGGGTGGGATGAACTGGTGTCTTTCAAACTACTCTGCACGTAACAGGCCAGCACTTGTGACCAATCGTAGCCGGTCGGCAAAACGGCAAATACATCCTTCTTTAAAACGAATGACTTGAGTGCTTCTGTCTGCTCAACCTTCAAAGAAAAGCCCAAGTCTAACTCTTCCAAAGCGATTCAAAGGAGCTCGCTTCGTTAGCCTCATCCATCTTATGTTGTTCTCTATGTTTGTTGCAACACGGTCTCACACCCAACATGTCGAACGAGGACGCATGGTCAAGCCCCTTGGCGTCAATATCGGAAGCCGAAGGTGCCATCCCGCTAGGCAAAAAATATTTTTTTGCCGCTAGGGTGCGTCTAGATTTCTAGGCTAATTTTAAGTATGAAAGTCAATCAATCACACATGACAACGCAGAGAACATGTGTTCAAGTACTGAGAGTAAACTTTGCTGATACTTTCCAAGGTGATTTCAAGGTCACAGTCAAGGGCATACAGATCATAGATCTGCAGGAGCGGGGCTGTGAGTTAACTTTTCTAGCTCATAGCACTGGTGCTACAGCGGTTGATCATTTTTGTACAGCCCTGAAGGGAAGCTTTCTTCAGGACTCATTTATCCAATTCATAGCTGAAACTTTCAGCTGTTTCGTTGGAGGTAGAGCTTTTTCGAGTGTTGCAGTGCAGAGCCCGACACTTCTCATTCTCTCTCTCACACACACACACACACACACACACACACACACACACACACACACGCACGCTGTGCTGTCTATTCTTAGCTCCAAAGCTCGTTGGGACAGTCAACAAAAATGAAATGGGTCTTCATGACAGCACTACATCTTACAGTATGTCACGGGAGATGGGATCCCTTGATTTCTTTGTGTGTGTGTATGTGTGTGTGCGTGTGTGTTACAACACCCCACCAGATTGCATTCATAAAAACAAACAGTGCTCTGTGTGTGTGTGTGTGTGTGTGTGTGTGTGTGTGTGTGTGTGTGTGTGTGTGTTCAGAAACCTATCAATCAGTCAGGTGAAGCTACTGTATAACGCCAATGGCTACATATGGCAGACACACTGAACCGTCCTCCACCCCAGCAAAGGTCAGAAAGCAACTGGACAAACAGTGAGCTGAAAGGGGACGGAGGGGGGCTGGGGGCTGGGATCTGGGATCTGTGGGGGTGGCAGCAGCGTGATTGATGGCCGGGCGGTGGAGTTTGCTCCTTGCTCCGTTTCTGTTCTCCGGATCACTTACGGTTCTCAAAGTAGAACCGGTGGAAGTCCATGCCCTCCACCAGGTTGCCCAGTGCCTCTGGCTCGAACGAGGTCAGTCCGGGATCACAGATCTTCCTGTAGAGTGGGGAAAATGGAGAGAAAAGACATGACAAAATGTCACAACGATACAGTACATGCTTGCATGCTTAGTACATTACCTCCATGTATACATACGGTATTTACAGTATGCTGACATATATGTAATTGAATCAGTCTATTTCCACCAGCAAATGTATAAATTATATTCTACGTCATATCACATATCATATAACAGCACCATACTATGTAAATATTCTGCTAAATACACACACACACACACACACACACACACACACACACACACACACACACACACACACACACACACACACACACACACACACACTTAGACATTGACTCACGCATAGGCCTCGAAATCTCCATTGTTGATGGCTTCGATCAGCTGCTCAGTAATCTTGATAATCTCCTGCTTGCGTGCTGTGGAGAGAGGAAAGGGCAGCCAGGTTACCTTTCTTTTAAACACACACACACACACACGCGCAACAGATGGTGCAGCATATCACTCAATAGCCATGCTTTCCATCACAATCCAGGGCAGTTGACTCTGTCATGTTAACCATTTAGACTTAGTTGCATAGCCGCTTACAGTGCATATCATGTCAGATAGAGAACATTACAGGCGGCTTCATTAGTAAAAAACAAAAAAAACAAACAAACCAGTGCCGTGCACAGTGGTGCACAAGATACACAACAACTGAAAGAATTGCAAATCCAAATTACTATCTTATGCTCCTGTCATGTATTCATGTACACGTTATGAGTGCCCTAGTGTTTCTCACAAGTAGAAGAGTTCAACTAAGCCATCTGTTCTACAGTATGTGCTGCGTACATGTACAACACGGCTTGGTTTCTGCATATATCCGAGTGTGCCTCTTGCTTCTCAGGGGCTTTATGTCTCTGATAGCGCCTGAATCAGGGATGGAAATTACATTTTGAAAATAATTTTAAAAAAAACACAGGAAAAAACAGCCACTGATTACTTTGTGTCCGAATTCCAGCTGCCACTTTTGCATTTTACCAGCCTTTGGCTGGTGGCTGGCGTTAATTTCCATCCCTGGCCTGAATGCATTTTCTGTGTCACTAGGCATCTATGTTACGTTGGCAGGATAGCAATTACCATCACAACAAAATGCTGAGCAGTACAAACCATTTGCCACAAAATATCTTGACCAAAACATTTGAAGAAGAAACATGGACAATGTTTATTCACCAAATAGTCAATCACAACTGTAGTCAGCAGCACTCTTCCCATGAGCACATGCTCTACGTTCAGTTCACAGCAGAACACACACACACACACGTGCATCACACTGGGTTAGCAAACTTGCCATAAAACCACACACATGGTCTGGTGGTCTCTCTCTCTCTCTCTCTCTCTCACACACACACACACACACATGGGCACGTGCGCACACACACACACACACACAGGTGTGCACACACACACACACACACACACACACACACACACACGGGCGTGCACACACACATACACACACACACACACACTTACACACACACACACATACACACACACACACACACACACACACACCACACACACACACGTACATACACACACACACACATGTACACACACACACACACACGGGCGCGTGCGCGCACACACACACACACACACACACGCACACACACACACACTGCACAAAGGTGCATCTCAGCGTTTCAGCCTGTTAGAGTAGTGCACACGGGTGAGCGGATTAGCACTCATGCTGGCCGGATGACCACTCTCCGTGCTCTCCGTACTCACACTGAGCGACCGAGGAGGTGCCAGAAGGGGGGGGCATGGGGGGTGGGGGGGAGGAGTGGGCGCCGGCAGGGGCGGTGCGGGGAGAGGGCGCCCCCTCTGGCTCCGGGTGGGAGTGCGGGGGCTGGGGCTGGACTGGGGCTGGGGGCGCCCGTCTCATGCTGCTCAGCACGTCTGTCAGGTGGCTCACTGACGGGGAGCGAGGTGGAGGAGGGCCGGAGCAGGGATGGGGAGAGGATGCATGAGAGAGACAGAGAGTGAAGGACAAGCGTAATGAGGCTGAATAATAGTATTGGAGCAAATCAGGGATCACACAAAGGGTACACAGGGGGTACGGAGCCTTAAAGAGAGAGAAAAAAAACAAGAAACTATTCGGTCCCCACAAGAACGTTTCTGGTGCACACCACTCTGTTTGAAGTCAGCAATGCTATGACAGAGAAACTAGAGGAGATACAGTATATAGAGCAATGGCATGCTTTGTGCACTGCACATGTAAATGTGTGTACAGCCCATACTGAAATGATTCACCCAACTTGAGAGAAACATCACTAGCTGACCCTGGTGCTCCAGGTGAGTGCAGGGTGAAGTGTTGGGGAGCGCCATGTCTGAGGTGTGTGTTGGGGTCTGAGGTGTGTGTTGGGTGGGTGTGTTGGGGTCTGAGGTGCATGTTTGGTGGATGTGTGTGTTGGGTGGGTGTGTCGGGGTCTGAGGTGTGTGTTAGGTGGGTGTGTTGGGGTCTGAGGTGTGTGTTAGGTGGGTGTGTTGGGGTCTGAGGTGTGTGTTGGGTAGGTGTGTTGGGGTCTGAGGTACGTGTTGGGTGGCTGTGTGTGTTGGGTGGGTGTGTTGGGGTCTGAGGTGTGTGTTGGGTGGGTGTGTTGGGGTCTGAGGTGTGTGTTGGGGTCTGAGGTGCATGTTCGGTGGATGTGTGTGTTGGGTGGGTGTGTTGGGGGGGTGTGTGTGTTGGGTGGAGGTGTCGAGGTCTGAGGTGTGTGTTGGGTGGGTGTGTTGGGGTCTGAGGTACGTGTTGGGTGGAGGTGTTGGGGTCTGAGATGCGTGTTGGGTGGGGGTGGAGGGGGCTGTTGGGTGGGTGTGTTGGGTGGGTGTGTGTGTTGGGTGGAGGTGTTGGGGTCTGAGGTGTGTGTTGGGTGGTGTGGAGGGGTGGAGGTGTTGGGGTCTGAGGTGTGTGTTGGGTGGTGTGGAGGGGTGGAGGTGTTGGGGTCTGAGGTGTGTGTTGGGTGGTGTGGAGGGGTGGAAGGGGCTGTTGGTCATGCGGTGTGTGTTGGGTGGTGTGGAGGGGTGGAGGGGGCTATTGGTCATGCGGTGTGTGTTGGGTGGTGTGGAGGGGTGGAGGTGTCGGGGTCTGAGGTGTGTGTTGGGTGGGTGTGGAGGGGTGGAGGTGTTGGGGTCTGAGGTGCGTGTTGGGTTGGTGTGGAGGGGGCTGTTGGTCATGCGGTGTGTGTTGGGTGGTGTGGAGGTGTCGGGGTCTTGGGTGGTGTGGAGGGGTGGAGGTGTCGGGGTCTGAGGTGTGTGTTGGGTGGTGTGGAGGGGTGGAGGTGTAGAGGTCTGAGGTGCGTGTTGGGTTGGTGTGGAGGGGGCTGTTGGTCATGCGGTGTGTGTTGGGTGGTGTGGAGGTGTCGGGGTCTGAGGTGTGTGTTGGGTTGGTGTGGAGGTGTCGGGGTCTGAGGTGTGTGTTGGGTGGGTGTGGAGGGGTGGAGGTGTTGGGGTCTGAGGTGTGTGTTGGGTGGTGTGGAGGGGTGGAGGGGGCTGTTGGTCATGCGGTGTGTGTTGGGTGGGTGTCGAGGGGTGGAGGTGTTGGGGTCTGAGGTGTGTGTTGGGTGGGGTGGAGGGGGCTGTTGATCATGCGGTGTGTGTTGGGTTGGTGTGGAGGGGTGGAGGTGTCGGGGTCTGAGGTGTGTGTTGGGTGGTGTGGAGGTGTCGGGGTCTGAGGTGTGTGTTGGGTTGGGGTGGAGGTGTCGGGGTCTGAGGTGTGTGTTGGGTGGGTGTCGAGGGGTGGAGGTGTTGGGGTCTGAGGTGTGTGTTGGGTGGGTGTGGAGGGGTGGAGGTGTTGGGGTCTGAGGTGTGTGTTGGGTGGGTGTGGAGGGGTGGAGGGGGCTATTGGTCATGCGGTGTGTGTTGGGTGGGTGTCGAGGGGTGGAGGTGTTGGGGTCTGAGGTGTGTGTTGGGTGGTGTGGAGGGGTGGAGGGGGCTGTTGGTCATGCGGTGTGTGTTGGGTGGTGTGGAGGGGTGGAGGTGTTGGGGTCTGAGGTGTGTGTTGGGTGGTGTGGAGGGGTGGAGGTGTCGGGGTCTGAGGTGTGTGTTGGGTTGGTGTGGAGGTGTCGGGGTCTGAGGTGTGTGTTGGGTGGGTGTGGAGGGGTGGAGGTGTCGGGGTCTGAGGTGTGTGTTGGGTTGGTGTGGAGGTGTCGGGGTCTGAGGTGTGTGTTGGGTTGGTGTGGAGGGGTGGAGGTGTCGGGGTCTGAGGTGTGTGTTGGGTGGTGTGGAGGGGTGGAGGTGTCGGGGTCTGAGGTGTGTGTTGGGTTGGTGTGGAGGTGTTGGGGTCTGAGGTGTGTGTTGGGTTGGTGTGGAGGGGTGGAGGGGGCTGTTGGTCATGCGGTACTCACTCTGCATGGCAGAGGCGGGAGGGGGCGGGGAAGGGGTGGAGAGTACCGCCGGAGGCGTCCCAGCAACCCCCTCGCCGTCGGCCATCGGAGGTCCTGAGCCGCGCCGCACACAACCTAGCAGGTCCGAGAACTTGGTGGCCGCTGAACCGACAGACGGACCGGATGAAGGATGAGGAAGATGAGGAGGAAGATGGGAAGGAGGAGGAAGAGGAGGAGGCCAACGAAGACCACGTCATGTTGCGATGGATTATGACAGAGCGAGGGAGGCAGGAGGAAGGGAGGGGCATTAGGGGAGGTGGGGTGTGTCACATGAGATATGTGCCAACCCAGCAAAAGACTATCCAAAGACGTTGTTGCCAGTTGAAGCAAGGAAAGGCTAAACTATTGACTATTAATGGCCTGGGGGCTAATCATTTTGAACATGTACATTTTTTCTTTACTTGTCACAAATCAGAGCATGAGTAAAAAATTATCATCAAACTTTGGGGGCATGCTGTTTTGCTCATTTATGATCACAAACTATGCACATTTTTGGAAATGGTAATTTTCATGAATAAACAAAGGATTATGTCTGATTTCACAATGGAGAGCTAATAATTTTGGCCACGACTGTAGACCTCTGAAGTTCGCCTACAAAAAAGCTACCATCTTTGCCCAAATAAGGAGATCCGGTATCTTAAGATTTTTTTCTATGGGAAAATAACATGGGGGTTTTGAATTATCGCACATGTCTAACTCTCGCGGGGATGAAGAGATCGGAAATGCAGATGTTTTGGCCAACACAGTTTTGTCCTCTGCCCTCGAGTGGGTGCTGTGATCTTCGGTATGTGACGACAGCACACTTTGATCTTTCCTGCCCCAGAGCTTACCTACAAGGCAACTTGCCATAGATAATTAGCTTCAACTATCACCCGGATCTCCTTATATGGGCAAAGATGGCATCTTAGGTTCCTTTTTTGTAGGCGCACTTCAGAGGTCTATGGTGGGACACTAGCCACGTTTACATGAACAGTTTTTTGTCATTCAGATTAAACTATTCCGATTGAACATTTTTGCGCCGTCTGTTTACGTGGGCTACTTTCGACCAGACGCTTGTAAGCACTTTAGAATCTTTACTCGGAATAGCCGTTGTTTGCTACTTTTCATTGGGAAGACATTACGGTCAATCCGAATGACCGTATACAAGCGTATATGAGCGTTCATTCGGAATAGGATCGGACTACACCACCTCTTCTATTCCGATTACAATTCTGATAGGATCAGGATTTTCCTTCCGTGTTTATATGACGATTTTTATTCCGATTGAGCTGTTTTTCCGTTTCTAATCGGAATAGAAGTGTCCATGTAAACGGGGCTACTGTGCGCATGGGATGGTGTGGCGCTGACTTACAGAAGACGGCGGGGGACGGGCCCTGGGCGGGGGTGTTGTCGCTCAGGGAGCTGGTGCTGGACTGGCCTCTTACGCTATCTACGCTCTTCCCTGGGACCAGCACCGCCGGTCAGCGCATAGTGGGATGAAGAGGAGGACGAAGAAGAGGATGGAAGCGCCACGGGGAGGATGAGGATGAAGAGGAGGAGGAAGAGAAGGCAGAGGATGAGAGTAGACAGGAGAAGATGAAGAAATGGAGTTAAGATGTAGATGTGATGAGAATGGGTGAGGATGAGGAAGAGTTAGAGAGGAAGAGCAAAGGCAAAGAGGAGTGGAGGTGATGGGTGGAGGGACCAACCTAATATGTCATTCCTGTTGCAGAACACTCTGGGAGCCTGCTTACCATTGGCTGGGGGATTTGAGAGACAGATTATCACACATGCTGATGATAATAGTGATGCTGCTGCTGATGATGATGAAGATGCTGATGGTGATAATGAGGATGATGCTGATGGTGATAATGAGGATGATGCGGATGGTGATAATGAGGATGATGCGGATGAGAAAGCCATACGTCCCTTCACCAGGAATGTTTTTAGGAAATCAGGAACCTTATCGGGGACTTCACCTATTCTTCCATAAGAGGAACTAATTTTCTAGCCCTGGATCAAATCCTCAAAAATATAATAGCAGTATCTCTATAACCCCCACACTATTTGAATTTACCCTTTTCTAGTCACCAAAGATACTAGAATTTGGATATTGGATCTTGTGAATCAGCCAAAGGAAAGCTGCACAAAATGACCAAGGCACATTGGTTGAAATGTAATCATTTGGAAAAGGAACAGGCACAAAGGAAATGGCCTTCACGCACATTTTGAGCAAACTACAACTATGGAGCAACTTCTATCATGTTGGAGAAAAGACCAGCAAAGAGCTGGAAGAGCTCATGTTTTGGGTCACTGATGTAAAGAAAATATATATATAACAATAATAAAAACATAACTCATTCCATGTACTGTATTAAGCTTTGTAAAATAAAACAGAACAAAACAAAAAAAAACATATAACTAATTTAGTAAAGATCTGTAAAATACACTTTAGGGGTAGTAATGTATGCTTTCATTTACTTTAAAATAAATAAATCTCAGAAAGAACGCAGGAATGATAGATCACTAGTGATAATCTAATTTCCTATTCAGTCCCTCACTACACGCCACAATACACAGATTATCAAAATTGTTCACTCCAGCGTAGCATTTTCAAAAGGACTGCACACTCGGTGTTGACACTGTCCAGTCCAGTTACAGTACCATCAATAAGAGACACAGAGAATCAGCAGCAAGTACTTCTCTCTGCACAACGCCTCCACATTCCAACACCTCTACCAAACATCCGCCAACATATCAAACAAAACAAACAATCAGTCAAAACCAAATTCGTCTTTTCTCACCGTAAGTTTCAGTCCAATCTCTCTCTTTATCTCTCTGGCGTGGCGTTGCGCGACGCGGTGTGGTGCGCTCCTCACTACGCTAAACACAGTGACCACCACTATGCCGTCTCTGGCGCCCTGCTGAATGGGGCCTTCAGCTTAAGCCTCCTCTCGGTGGTTCTCCACCACAGGGAGGTTATAAATACACCAAGGTGCCCTTGGCTTCGGGACAGGAGAGCCAGTTGTGGGCTCCAACACTCCCCGACCCCCAATCCCTCTTGCTATGGGACAGGACAGGACAGGACAGGACAGGAGAGCCCATTTGTTGCCTCCATTGATCTCCGGTCGCCTATGCGCGGAGCACTAACTTTACGGCACCTCTAAACTCCTGCCTAACTTCCCAAGCGGATTGAACTGGTACCTACCGCCTCTGTTGTCCCTGTAGTTGGATTCTTTATTCCTAGCTCAGGTACGCGGACCATGGCAATTGTAAACTAACAGCGACCCATTCGGAACATGTTTCGTTTTCCAGAAATCATCATTGAACAACTACCAAAGTTAAAAGTCATTTTGAACCCTCTCTCTCACCACGGTTACCATGGTGATTGCTCAACAATGCTTTCAGGAAGCACAACATGGACACCCCTTTCCAGTGCCTCTGTTTACGAAAATAAAGAATGGGGAAAGTAAAGCAGCAACTTTAAATATCTAAGGAGAGCAGACATTCCTCCATCAAGTGAACTATTTACGTACATCAAAGCACCACGAGGACTGCAACCATTCTTTCCATGAAGTTACTGTTGGCTGTTAACAGCATTTTTTAAGCTTGTGCCTTAGAAAAGCTTATTTGTTTGATGTTTGACAATAAGCACTAAGGAACAGAAGTTTGGCGAAACGTCCATAGCGAACAAGTGCTCTCTGAGCAGTTCAATTTGATTGAGTCTGTATGAACACATCACTCCACTTTAACGGTAACCCCTGCGTGTTCGTGGAGAATTACCTCGTCAAACTGTTTGTGAGCGTTTGCAAATGTTCGCAGAAAACTCAAAGCAAACAGAAAACTTTGGCTCAGAGGGAAACCTATTGGATTGATACATTACAAGCTTTGAAATATTCCGGACCCAATGATAAGTTAGATTTTTCTGTGTTTCTGTGATTGTCTTGCGGTCATAGGCCTAGCTACTATATTTTGTGATGCATAATGTCTAACTGAACTTTACTGGTGTGTTTGCATATGCATAGTCAACCTCTTATGAGTAGGTGAGAGTACTTGTCTGTTCCTATGTCCTACATACCACTATTGTATGTTATTATATTCTCTGGTATTCTTACATAGACCAGTCTAGCTTACATCTCCTTTGTATTAGTATCTCTTGACAATGTTATGTGTTGATAGTCATATGATCACATCACATGACTGAGCTCTACCTTATTAAGTGCACCTGTGTCATCAATTTTAATTATGCCCTGAAGAGGGTCGGAAGCGACCGAAACGTGTCGGCTGGTCCACAGTTTAATAAAGGACTTTTACGAGTGCCTCGGATCTCCTCTCTCTTTTTTGACATGCATTCTTTTTGATCCTAATGAGCACCTGATTCTGGAAATTTACTTCGTCACCCACTGAAGCAATCACTTTTTCTCTCTCCAAACAGAAAACTCTTTGAAAATGTTTGTGAACTGTTTGCCTATGTGTCTGAATTTGAAGCTGCGTGAAGCTGTGGAACTGCAGACGGGCCTGTGAGCTGATGAACTGGCCCTGATATGACGCCCTGATCTGACCTGGATCTGGATCAGTGCAAGCTGAGTAGTAGTAGTGTGTGTGTGTGTGTGTGTGTGTGTGTGTGTGTGTGTGTGTGTCTCACCTTTCACATCCTCATCCTCCACTGTGGCATTGCTGCTGTCTGACGACTCCTGTGAAAGATATATTGACTCAATCAGTACCTAGTACTAAATTAAGTGGACAGACTCACCCATTCTCTCTCTCTTCCTGTGTCACACAC
>NC_085001.1:5684118-5689118 GCF_963854185.1 Sardina pilchardus | reverse complement strand
TGTGTGCGTGTGTGTGTGTGTGTGAAGATTTGGGGGGGATTTCCCAGCGCTGGGCCTTAAAAGGGAGCAACGGGAGATGGGCATTACATGAGCCCTCATGTCCCAAGCTCTGCTCCGGATTAGCACAGAGCTGATCCGCCACTGCTCACATGGAAAGGTGTAAAGTGCCTGTGCTGTCTGTGAGTGTGTGTGTGTGTGTGTGTGTGTGTGTGTGTGTTTGTGTGAGTGTGTGTGCATTTATGTGAGTGCATGTGTGCCTGTGTGTATTTCCGTGTGTGTGTGTGTGTGTGTGTAAAGATATGTAGATGTGAGTGTCTGTGTATGTGTGTGTGTGTAAGGATATAAGTGTGTGCATGTGTGTGCGCATGTGAGTAAGACAGTGTGTGTGCGTATGTGTGTGTGCGTATGTGTGTGTGTGTGTGTGTGTGTGTGTGTGTGTGTGTGTGTGAGAGAGAGAGAGAGTGTGAGTGTGTGTGTATGTGAGTGTAGCAGCTGAAATGTCACACGCCACACATTGCAATACATTCACCTCCCACAGCCACACTGCCTCTTGCTCTCCAGGAAGTCACACTCTCCTGTGACCAATCGGCAGCCAGCTGTCTCTGGCTCTCGCATTATGATGTTGTCGTCACCCTAGCAACAGTTGCCCGGGGCAACGGGCGACAGAGGCAGTGGGGCTAAGTTCTCCAGGACACTAGAATATACCTGGAGCTCTGAAAAAGTCTGTAAACCAGCAGTGCATTTCCCACTAGTGGGTAAAACCTGAATGCCTTGAGAAAAAGCCTCGGACTTGTTTGGTCTTCATCTCCGACGCTTTGACCACGTCAGACCCCCATGGCCACGACCCAGATGGCCTCAGACGCGTCCTCAAGTGTGCCACTGGCAGGGCATCGGCCCTGAACCTCACAAGCCTTTGGAGTGGTATAGAACCCAACAACAAAGCCAGAGAATTCCAAAAACAAACAGATAGCGTTAGTTTAGGTTGCTTATGTAACCTGCGTTGTGTGGAACCACCGCGGTCCAGCCCTGCACAGGCCCGGACTCGAACCCGCGAGACAGCAGCACCTCGGATCGGGAGTCGAGCGCGCTAACAATCCAGCTAAAAGCCCAGACTACTAGCTTTCATGCCAGCAGCGATCTTGAAGCGTCGGGGAGTGAGGTTTACTAACGTTCTACAGCATAGCTAACCAGCTAGCACCCGTCACACTGTAGCTGTAGAAATGTTGCAACATTCTGCTTAAGCCCTGGTCCATAGTGGGTGAAAAGCCTGTCTAAATGAGACCATATCATTTGAATTAAAGGGACTCTCAGACAGTGAGTAAATCAGGGCCTTGTTGAAAGGAACAGCTGGCGGGAGATGGCGGCGATGCGACCCTGAAATGAGATCTAATTGACATACTCATGTGGTCTTCTTCCTAGCAGTCAGACCTCACCTAAAAACACACGCGTATTTTGCTAGGATTAAACATTCGGTTTCGAGCATGAAAGATTTCCCCAAAAGTGTGGTGAAGAGAGAGCTATGTGGTCTTTGTGTGTGTGTGTGTGTGTGTGTGTGTATGTGTGTGTGTGTGTGTGTGTGTGTGTGTGTGTGTGTGTGTGTGTGTGTGTGTGCGCGCATGTGTGTGCATGTGTGTGTGTGTGTGTGTATACTTGTTTGCTTGTGAGTGTGTGTGTGTGGGTGGGGAGGGGGTGTTTGAGTGAGCGAAAGTCAGTCAGCATGAAATAATGACTCGTGACTGAATACAATATACAATAATCATCTCTTAATTTCCCCCTTCAAGGTTACGAAACTCAATATGTGTCAGTATGAGCTTCATTCCCTCTACGACACACACACACATTCCCCCTCTCTCTATCACACACACACACACACACACACACACACATTCCCCTCTCTCTATCACACACACACACACACACACATGTAAGGGCAACTATGATGGATCCTAAAAATATGCTGATATATTGCTCCACGTGTTAGTATGGTTGTATATGCGGCAGCAGCTGTGATGCCTACCATTGCAGGGTCATCTATCAGACCAGCCTCCACAAAGTGCACCACAGAGACTGGGCCAGTATTCACTACAGTATTAGTGTAGTAGCCGCATTGTGTAGGACTACAGGCCAGTATTCAATACAGTATTAGTGTAGTAGCCGCATTGTGTATGACTACAGGCCAGTATTCACTACAGTATTAGTGTAGTAGCCGCATTGTGTAGGACTACAGGCCAGTATTCACTACAGTATTAGTGTAGTAGCCGCATTGTGTATGACTACAGGCCAGTATTCACTACAGTATTAGTGTGTAGTAGCCGCATTGTGTAGGACTACAGGCCAGTATTCACTACAGTATTAGTATAGTAGCCGCATTGTGTAGGACTACAGGCCAGTATTCACTACAGTATTAGTGTAGTAGCCGCATTGTGTATGACTACAGGCCAGTATTCACTACAGTATTAGTGTAGTAGCCGCATTGTGTAGGACTACAGGCCAGTAGTAGCCCTTTGTATCAATGTCATACCCCGAAAAAATCAATGTATAAGGTGCGGCTAATGGTTGGGAAATTATGGTAATACCTTCTGCTATATAACCCAGGTACAGTCAAGGGACACTGTCAAACTGCGAGATTGCAACCACCAACGTTTATTCTAAATTCTAAATGCTAAATTCTAAAACAACATCAGGCTCTGCTATGCTAACGTTCAGCAACATTCAATAATACATGAGCTTTACCCACAGGACATATTGCATGCTAGTATCTATGAGTATGTAACAACCCTTTGATAGCCTGAGAATGCATCAACTCATTTTTTAACTCTACACTAGACTCTATCATTAAACCTGGTGTCGGGCCAAGTGGCAAACTAACAAGAGTGTTGTTCCTGCTGGTTCCTCTGCATGT
This sequence comes from Sardina pilchardus, assembly GCF_963854185.1. NCBI lineage: Eukaryota > Metazoa > Chordata > Actinopteri > Clupeiformes > Clupeidae > Sardina > Sardina pilchardus. The sequence continues at coordinate 5,686,216 of NC_085001.1, read as the reverse complement.
TAAACAGTACTTTATGGTACAGGCTGAGCCTCTGAGTACTCTGTACTGTGACTCAACTTAAAACTAGAATATTATTATACCAAAGGTCTCCTGATATTCAGGCATCCCACATAGGCACATCTCTCAGGTACCTCAGCTATATGGGTGAGCCACTGCATCAGGCTCACTTGGAGCTCACTCGTCTGTCTGTCTCTCACTCACACACACACGCGCGCGCGCGCTCGCACGCACGCATGAAGGCACACGCACGCACGCACGCACGCACACACATACACACACACACGCGCGCTTGAAGGCACGCGCACACACACACACACGCGCGCGCGCGCGTGCACGCATGCACGCATGAAGGCACGCGCACGCACACACACACACACACACACGCAAGCACGCACACACACACGCACACACACACACGTGAAATCACCCTGAGGAGTACAGGCTGGTGGGAGATCACTCCACCACTCTGTGAGGTTATTTTCAGCCTCTCTCCTGCAAGCTAACCTGATAATGAGCCTTATTCAGCACCAATCTATCCTGACATGAGTCACCAGTGAACAAGACAAAAAAAAATAAAAAATGACGCTCTGACTAAAAATGTAGCTTATTAAGAGAGCAGAGGTTGTACTATTCTACATACACACTCATCACGGATACAGTCAGCCGTGTGGACCTCTGGGACCCATTATGGAGGAGATCATATGGACACCACACAGCCGTTACAAGTCACACCATGAATCCTTTCAAAGGTCACGGAACAAAACGGACTTGAATGAAGGGCAGCAACATTTAATCATTCCATCAATCTTGAATTTCCCCTTAGGGATCAATAAAGTATCTATCTATCTATCTATCTATCTATCTATCTATCTATCTATCTATGTATCAATCTATCTATCTATCAATCAGTTGTCAACTATTGTTTGTTTGCCTAAATGACCTTTCCACTAACTCTGTGCGTGTTTGAGCGCCAGTTCGAGGTAAACTGTGGTGGTCGTTGACTCATTTTATGAATGTTAATCTCAAATTGTTCACTTGCATCCATTGACAGACCTCTGCACAACGTTCGGTAGTTGACTTGTATAGACACATAGTTGACACTTATACCACTGCTTGGTCAAATTTCCTATTGTGATGCGCTATTTGGAACGTGCATTATTTTTCTATATACCGCACGGCTATGAAGTAGTTCCTTTTTTTGGGCTTATTACACTTGAATATCAATTCGCCAATGTGAATGTAACGGTAAAAACAGCAACGTTGTATCTAAGACAGCGGCAATATAAACGAAAATGATAGTAGCAGTGGTATAAGCGGGATAATCAACTCCGCGCCCTGTGCGTTTATAGGAAAATAATGCACTTATCGAAGTGTAAAGTCCCCTCCGCCTGCGGCGTCGGGTCCTTATTACCACTTCGAACGTGCATTATTTTCCTATAAACGCACGGCGCGTCGTTGATTATCCCTTACATAGCTTAGCGGAGCGGCTTCAGAATGGTCAACAGGGCGGACAGTGGACTGTGGCACCGATACAGGATGGATGGCAGGAATAAGACAGTAATAAGAAGGAGGAGAAGAAAAGACAGAGGGGTAACGACCACTACTGAATAAAAAAATAGCGATTCCCCACTCTGAAACTACAGTACATTACAAATGCATTGTCAGGCACCACCGGTTATGCCTTCACAGACCAACAGGGGCCTACGAAACACTGGTTGAAAAGCCCTTAGAACACAGAATGGACGGCGCCACCAAGACAAGACAGCAGACGCTGGGAGGACAGTAAACGAGGAAGAGGAGAAATGATAGAGGGATGAGAGAGGAGGAGGAGGAGGAGGAGGAGGAGAAGGAGGAGGAGATGAAAGAGGAGGGCAAGGAGGTGAGGAAGGGAGGAGAAGATAAATACCAGAGCAGGAGAAGGAAGGGTTCCTTTGGGGCTGGTGACTATGCTGTTTTTCGTGCTGTTTGTCTGGGGCTGTGCAGGGGGGGAAATAACACAGTGTTAAAGAGGTGGGGGGGTTATTCAGGTGCAGGAGAGGGAGAGGGAAGAACAACACACGAGAAAACACATCAACTCATCATTTCTCGTCTGTGTGTC
>NC_085001.1:5676618-5679118 GCF_963854185.1 Sardina pilchardus | reverse complement strand
CACACACACACTCTCTCTGTATCATCCTCCATGCATATGTGTACACACACACACACACCTTTACACATATTTTTTTCTCTCTCCATCAGACACACACACATACACACACACATACATGCGCACACACACACACACACACAAGCAGAGGGAAATAAACCATCTCCTGCATGGTGATGAATCACTTTCTTACTCAGGGCAGAACAGAGCAGAGGTCACGGATATCAGCAGCACTCAGTGATCTGCATGCTCACCTCTGGGTCTCTCTCTAGTTCTGCTTCTGTGTCTGAGATTGGGTCAGGAAATGTGTCTGAGACTGTGTCTGTGTCTGTGTCTGTGTCTGTGTCTGTGTCTGTGTCTGTGTCTGAAACTGTCTCTGTGTCTGTGTTTGAGATTGTGTCAGTAAATGTGTCTGAGACTGTGTCTGTGTCTGAAACTGTTTCTGTGAATGTGCCTAAGACTGTGTCTGTCAGTGTCAGTGTCTATGCCTGAGACTGTGTCCGTGTCTGAGACTGTGTCTGTAAGTATGTCTGTATCTGAGAGTCTGTGTCTGAGAGTCTGTGTCTGTGTCTGTAAATGTGTCTGAGACTGTGTCAGTGTCTGTGTCTGTTTCTGTGAATGTGTCTGACTTTGACTTTGTCACCATAAATCACCTAGAATCCTTTCTGGTCCAACTTTGTCTCTGTGTTTGATTCTGTGGGCCAGATGTACTGACGTCTTTGTGCCCATTCCAGGCGTAACGTGCACGTAAAAACATGGGGAGGTATGTACAGTACAAACAGGCCACACTGAGGGAAAAGTGCAGACTGCCTGTCGTGGGAGCTGAGAACGGCTATTTACGCTTTTCCCAGAGCGGTAGATAAAACAGAGTGGCGACACTCCCATAGACTTCCATAGGAAAAAATGGCAGCGCTTTTTCCAGGCTATTTCCTCGTTATGGGGCTTTTGGAACTGTTTACAGCCAATCTCTCGGTCAGTAGTCAATGAGTTAATTGATTACACCTTCCAGCATCAGAAGTACATCCCACCCTCCTGCGATTCAGCCATTCAGCACAGGTTTTTTTGGAACTTTTGATCGTGGCGGCAACATCAAAGAGTGTCGCAACTCTCTCTTTCTATGGCTCTGGCTTTTCCGTGTCATGCATATTAATTCCTTGGATGATCAGCTGAAAGTGGATGTATCGTGCATGCACAGGGGAGGAGAAGTGCTAATAGCGATTTATTAAGTATTCCGCCATATGTATGAACACAGTGCACGTCTATTTTGCGTTGAAAAACACTTCTTCATTGTACTATGTCAAAAGCAACCTTAACTTTCGTCTGCCTTTCTAATATCGTATTGTCTCTTTCACAACATAGCCTACACTTCCCAATCTGTTAGACTATAGCCCTAATCTACGTGCAGTAAATAGTTCAAGTATTTTTTTAAGTGCAATACGCAATTAGCAAAGCACAGTGTTCTCATTCTGCGCATACAAAAACCCGGTAATAGCGCTTTCTTAGGACATCTGGCCCTGTGTCTTAAGGGGTCTTAACTCATTCTACAAGTCACCTTTTTCAGCAGGTACTGTAAAACGATGCAATCAGAAACCTCATTCCGTTGACACTATATGGATGCAAACAACACAGAAAATCTAACAATCTAGCTGTTCCAACAACGTTTCTGACAAACCAATGATTCATAGTACGAACCTACATACTACATGATTGACACAATCTGAGGATGCATTTTTTTCAGTGTGCAAAAGCCTTTCCTCTGTCTGTCTCTGTGTGTGGCTCCGTCTGACTGTGTCGGTTTCTGTGTGTGTGTGTGTGATGATCTGTGTGTGACTCCGTCTGACTGTGTCTGTGTCTCTGTGGGTGACAGTGACTCTCTGCTGGCTGTTAAATGATTTAAGCGATTTGGAGCTCAGGAGTCTATTTTTAAAATCTTCCCAGAGAGGGAAGAAAAGCGTTTGTGTGAGGAGGTTAATGATGCAAGGTTAATATATAATTGATATGGAGCTGAACATGAGAGGGACATTGCTACCAGCCACCTCACACTGCCTTCCTAGATCACAGATACACTCACGCTCATCCACATATAGGCACACACTTGCGCGCACACACAAACACACAACACACAAACACACACACACACACACACACACACGTGACAGAAGAACATCAGGAGGAGCAAAAGACAACGAGAGAGAGAGAGCCAGAATGAGAAAGCATGAAAGAACTTGAGAGAAGATGGAAAACAGAAATGCACAAGCTATGGGTGTATTTCTTAGTCGAAAGGTCAAAGTTCATGGAGTCAAAGGACAGGTAGTCTTACCTTGACATCAGCCTTCTTGTTTAGCAAACTCTTGGCTGCTGTAAATAGAAAAAAAAAAAATTCAGTTGGGTGAACGAGAGAGAGAGAGAGAGAGAGAGAGATAGAGATAGAGAGAGAGACAGATGGAGAGAGAAAGAGAGAGAGAGTGAGAGAGAGAGAGAGATGTGAGAGAATGGCATCTTC
>NC_085001.1:5674723-5676418 GCF_963854185.1 Sardina pilchardus | reverse complement strand
TAATCTGACCGTCGGTCGTTTCCCAATCCCACCTCATCCCTCTATGCCACTCGTTTCCTATCACTCTTCACTGTACAGGCGAAAAGTCTGAAATATACTTAAAAATAAAAGAGAGACTGCGGGAGGATCATGACAAGACAGAGACCAGAGAGGCAGGAAGAGGCAGCTGTCCTCACTTGTATGAACATTCAACAATTCCTTGAATTTCCCCTTGGGGATCAATAAAGTATCTATCTATCTATCTATCTATCAATTCAATTCAATTCATTCATTTGTCTGTTGCTTTTCTCCATAGTGTCTTATACTGAGGAATAACAGGCACGCTGCAGTGAGGGTAGGGTTTCCACTTAAAATGGCTGGGTTGCTTGCAATCACATGCTTTTTTTTCACATCCACACACTCAGTTTCAATTGCTTCTCTATAAAGGGATGCAACTAGGGACAAGCATTACGCTGCTTCACGCCTTGCGCTTAACGGTGAGATGCAAGAAAATCAGTAGTTAGGTCTATTACCTGATAAACGGTACACCTATCTAGCTAACTATGACAACAACACATTATGTTAACACTCACATTTCCAAATATTAGCAATGTATATTCTGTTCTAATAATAATAGTAAAATAAATAATACAAAGTGTCTGAATATGATCGGCCCCTTACAGGAATGAACAAACCTGTCACGACTTATTCAGCGGAGGCTGAACAGTTCTGAGCTGCTTACTGTACACTCGCTGTGACAAACAGGATTCAGACAGCAACTCTGTGTCGTATGGGATCCAACCATGAGCTGGCAACCAGCGCTCACCTTCGCTAGCCAACGGATAAAGCTCACTGGAGCTCAGCTGTGTGTGTGTGTGTGTGTGTGTGTGTGTGTGTGTGTGTGTGTACCTGCTCTGTTATGTGAAGTGAGACCTGAAGCTGCAAAATTCTTTAGTGGTGTTGAAGTGAATACCAGCACTCACGGAATGCCTAGCATCCAATCAAATTGCTTGTCAGGATCAAAACTATGGTATATAAAGTGACACCAAGCAGGACGTGGCCTGGAGAGGTTAGCTCAAGCTAAAAGCCACAGCGCATCAATCTCCACTGTTGATATGGCTCATTTCCACCCATGGATCGGGTGGATGGCACAAGGGCCGAGTCTAGCATTTTGTCTGCATCTCGAATGTGTTCACGTGACATTTCTGGGTACAGTAGTATTGCTGTACTGTGGCCAATGCATGGTGCCTGGTCAATAACTGGAACCAGAACAACTATTTCAAACTGGGACTAAGACCCTCGGCTCTTGTGCATAAAAGGCCAAGTCCGTCAAACTCCTACTAAATACTGTAAACTCCTGTAAACCTTGATCACATTTTAAAATGCAATTTCCTTTTACTTTCTGTACTTGGTGCTTTGTTCAACCTATAATAGTTAAAATAATAAAACATGGAGAAACAAATGTGACTAAAACTAAACTAACTAACTACGACTAATAGCAGATAGTCTTTAATGGCAGCCCCTAGCTGGCCTGATTCTCCATGTCAGCCAGTACCAACACAATGAAGTGGTGTCCAAAAAAAGCCAAGCCGGGGCAGGGTGGATATTCGGGTCAGTCCCTCCCTACACTGCAGCTGGTGAGGAACAGGCACACATCTAGATCTAGATCCTCATGCCTCTGCCACACTCTCTCTCTCTCTCGCTCACACACACACA